>NC_142771.1:14140555-14296944 GCF_988280905.1 Pimephales promelas | reverse complement strand
CAGTTAGATGACGCCATAGGATCGCGTCATGTAAGTGACGCTAAAGAGCGCCTAAAACGTCAAATATTGAAGCATGGTCAAAGGTGACGCCTTGGGGTGAGAATGCGTTGGAAAGAAAGATGTGAGATTTGTTACAATAAACCAGGAGAGAGTCTGCATTGTTGATAAATGATCCTGTACGCCGTTTCAAATATTTCTTTATTTGAAGCACCTTATGCCGCATGTGTCATAATAATCCCTGATTAATGACTAGTGTGTGGCATCAACTCGAAACTAGGCTAAAAACAATGAGCAATGTACTGTGATGTGCACTATGACTACATTGAAACGAGACACAATTAAATGTAAACATCTAAACAAAATATGGATTAAGGCTGGAAGGTATGACTGTATGCTGTGCAGTAGAAGATATGTCAACATTGAAGAGATTTTTCTATATTGTGATATGTCAAGGTTTTTATAGATTTTTCTATATTGTGAAAATCAGTTCACTTGGCAGCCATACATGCAACACCTGCGGGCAGCTATTTTGTGCTAGTCCATATCTAATAAGCTACTCCTATCTAATAACACCAACATTTCCGCATGCCAAACTCACATTTCTATAATATATTTCAAGTCAACAACAAAATATGATATGAACTGTCAGTTTCTCCCATTCACTGAACTGTCTTTTGTGTATGTAAAGTATATACTGTATATATATATGTATAGTTAACATTAGTTATTGCAAAGCCTAATATTAACTAACAATGAGCACAATACATTTGTTACAGTAATGTTAATTAATGAAAATGCAAATGTTCATTGTTAGTTCATATTAGGTCAGGTAATAATATATTATTAAATGTTGAAATGAACATTAGAAGAATTTTTAATTCATGTTAAAGGTAGGGTAGGCAATTTCGGAGAGGCTAGCAATAGCAAGCTAGCTTAGAAAGCATAAGATCCCACCCTTCCTTTAGAGCGTCAGACACGCAAAGAGACAGTGTTAAATTGCCTCAGGTCTCAAAGCACATAACATTACCACCTGACTGCTGCAGGTCATTTCGCCATTGACATAGAAACGCATAAATCATAGAGCATCATGGGTTGCCATCTCGTAATTACAGTTACAACATGACGTGAACACAGCATAAGGTTGTTGTTTTGGCTCAGAAGGAACTGTAAAAGATGGCTGCTTTTTGTTTGCGACACTCTGTAACTTTTCTCTTTAACTCTGCTTAGCCTCATAATGGCGCTGATGACGCACTGATGACATGTGATGTCTGCTTGAGCAGGAGCGCGGAGGTATAAATACACAACGCATTCTCATCCAAGGGCGTTATATAGTGATACTTTTGACATTAAATCTGACGCACATGGCACCCTTTAGCGTCACTATAACATGCTTCGGTTATGGGTAGGTTTAGCTCTGGGGTAGGGTTAGGGTTAGACCACTAGGAGGCGCCTTCTGACCCATATATAGACGCTTTCAGCAGTGACAACATAAACAAACGGTACTGCGCATGTGCATTAATTTGGCCCAAACTTAACTTCCGGCAGACTTGCGGAGACAATCCATAACAAGTAAATAACCTAGTAGCTGGTATTTCTTGCCAGTCAAAGAAAATAAATGTTACCTGGCCAAACTGAAATGTGACACTACCAGACCCGTTGAACAAAAATTGGAGACAAGATGTTTTTCTACCGACGAGTCTGATTTACCGCAGTGTTAAAAAAACTGTGGCGAACGCGACGGCGGGGTTTGATAAGGTTAACATAGCTCCTTATTAGCTAGGCTACTTACATGCTTGCTAACCTTTTTTTAAAGTGGGTCTCCACATTGACAGCATGTTGGATGGATCTGTGCAGCGCTGTTTATGATACTAACCATTCTATACTCAGACTGGTCCGCTGTCAATGTGTTTGCGAGAGAGAGAGAGAGAGAGAGAGAGAGAGAGAGAGAGAGCGTGCGAATATGCGCTGCACGCAACTCTGTAGTCAATTACAACTTTTCCCATCTTAAATTGTTAAAAACACGGAAATCAATATGTGGCGGTCAGCGCCGATAATGTGGTGGGCTGCCACTAATAAATGTATGGGAAACACTGTACCGGTTATCACTCAGATAAACATAGGCTATTTTTAATTCTGCCGTCTCCCTCATAGGAAACATTGACATTTTTATTTTTTAAAATTGCGTTTGCTCCCTAGGTCAGGTTGCACCCCACAGCTCACCAACCTGCTCATCACCTAAACTTTCACTGCATTTGTAGTCAATGCCACATTATCCAGTAAACACTAATAAACGAACAGAACGGAAGTCAACTTTGGGCCAGCTCATCACCATGGCAACGCGTCTGATGAAAGCGTCTATATCTGACGCTATACATATTAACGCTAAAGGGTGCCATGTGCGTCAGATGTACGCAATGTCAAAAGCTTCAGTATAAGACACCTTGGGATGAGACCGGGCTGAAATACATGTGTTGCAGGCAGATAGGACATCCTAATACAATGATTTCAAGATACATTTACATTTTAATATTTAGACCACTTCTATTATTGATAACTATCAGGATGTGAAGAGATGTTTCAACCAGTTTAACAAAATATATTAATGCATTTAATTGAGATTATCCAAAATAGTCACAATAGAAAAACCAAGCCCAACTAGCTCATAGTTATGAAATATATTAATAAACCACCCCTATTACTGTATGAATGTATCCATCCATTCTAAATCTGTACTATTCTAAGTAAAACAGAAAGCATATAGCAAGACATGGTGCACCACCCTACCAGTTAACTAGTGTTTCTTGCCACCTGCCATGTCTTCCTGGGTGCAGTGCACAGCGGGATAATAACGGCAAGACAGGCGCAATTTGCGTCTGAATCAGACTGGGAGCAGAAAGCTGCCACCCAGCCTGCGAGTCTCATCATCTGAGCATCATTAAAACAGGCCATGAGAAACGCAGCTCAACGGGGTCGGGAACCCTGCTGCTGAGGAGCTGCGTCTATGAAGAGATGTCAGGAGAGCACGACAGCATAGACCACGGAGCAGTCCCACATGCAGGGAGCTCTTTTCGTTTGTTAATGGAGAAATGGTTTTCTTGAAAGCTGGAGCGCAGCATTGTGTGTGTTAATCAATACGGTTCACTTCTGCTTCATCCACCTTATCAGACTGCAGTTCAAGGCCCAGTCAGCATCACTCGTGAGGCTTATTTAGCTTCTGTTCTCCTTTTGCCCCAGCCCACATGTTCATCATGTTAAGTGGTAAATGTTGCTTAATTAAAAACCATAGGCAAATGGTTGAACATGCAAATGTTTACTCAGAGGTGGCTCCCCTGAGGGCTGAAGAATGTTTATAGACATCTCATGTTGTAATGATTCTCACATCAGCCTCATTCATCAGTATAATCTATTGGCGTCTGATCACCACCATTGTTGTCATCTTGATTTTCATTGCCATTATCTTCCCCTCCATATGGTGTTTACAACATACAGTATAATGACATGTATAAATGACATGCCCCCCACTATTTACACCATTTTTTAAAGCACCACTAGTATCATCATCATCACTCCCAAAAACACTATTGAGCCCTATCATTACGGGGTGGCAGTGGCTCATTGGTTCTACAAACCACAAGGTTGGTGGATCAATCCAATGCAATCTCATCTCAAGGTGTCATATACGACGCTTTTGCCAAAGTGTAGACATCCAACGCACATGGAACCCTTTAGCGTCAATATAACACACACAGAGTATGGGTAGGTTTAGGTTAGGGTTAGACCACTAGGAGGCACCTTCTGCCCCATACATATCTGCGTCTCATATTGACGCTAAACGGTGCCATGTGCGTTGGATGTATGCGCATTGGCAAAAGCGTCAGTATATGACGCCTTGGGATGAGAACGGGCTGTTCAATCCCCGGTTCCACCTGACCAAGTGTCGAGGTGTCCATGAGCAAGACACTTAACCCTGGCTGCTCCCGACGAGCTGGATGGCGCATTGCATGGCTGACACCGCCGTCGGTGTATGAATTGAGTATGTGAATGTGAGGCAAAATGTAAAGTGCTTTGGTGGCCATTGAGTCGGTGAAAGTGCTATATAAATGCAGTCCATTTAACATTTTACCATTTTTATCATTAATACTATCATTACCACTTAATCACTTTCATTATCATCACCACAACTATCACCAAAATTATCTTTTTTACCAGTATCACCACCACCACAACTATCACCAATATTATCTCCTTTACCAACATAATTACTGTAATCAATAATCAAAACAATCAACACTGTATTTATTTCCACCATCATCACCACCACTATAACCAACAGTATCTCCTTTACCATCATCATTACCATCACCACAACTATCATTACCACATAATCAACACTAATTATTTCCACCATCACCACCACTATAACCAACAGTATCTCCTTTACCAACATCATTACCATCACCACAACTATCATTACCACATAATCAACACTAATTATTTCCACCATCACCACCACTATAACCAACAGTATATCCTTTACCATCATCATTACCATCACCACAACTATCATTACCACATAATCAACACTAATTATTTCCACCATATCACCACCACTATAACCAACAGTATCTCCTTTACCAACATCATTAGGCTACCATCACCACAACTATCATTACCACATAATCAACACTAATTATTTCCAACATCATCACCACCTCTATAACCAACAGTATCTCATTTACCACCATTGTTACCATCACAACTATCATTTACACATCATCAACAAAACAATCACATCATGCAACCACCATCACCACAATAATCAGTGCTACTTTCATTATCACCAACTTCGTTACAATCTTAGTACTATGTGCAGAGTCTAAGCATTCAAGCATGATTGGTGAAGGTACGCCTCCCATGCTTATATTTAGACCGCAAGTTATCATTTTGATTTTTGCCTCTTGCTCAGTGTGGGAATGAATGCGGTTTCTGGATGTAACGTGAACAGTTGTGCAGTACGTGAGTCATAGCATGCTTGGGTAACGAGTGCAGTAGTCTGTGTGGATCTGTTCGGAATTTAAAACCAGATTTGTGTCCTCGGGATCAAAGCTTACACCGAGCCTGCGGTCTCAGACAGAGATAGAGAGAGCACTAATAATAATGTTGCTCTAGGAGTTTGTACTCTCTTGGCAAAAATAACTTGCACTGTGGAGTGAGTTATAAAGAGTTCCATCCAATTGTAGGCTATACTGCTTGATGTTATGCTCACAAATAGCCTATTAATTAATAGCCTACAATGTTCAATTAGTTCTACGTGATTGAGTTATAAACCCCTGATATTTTCCTAAACATGGTCTCACTGGAAGCATTAATAATGGCCAAACTTTCAATAGTGATCGATGGATAAATTGCAAACATATGTCGTATTAAGAAGATGCAGTTCTCTCATCCGCCGCGTGGTGGCGACCTCCCGCAGTAAAGGAGTTCTTCCTCAGTCCTGAGTTGTCGGGCACTCATACATTGTTGCTCGAAGTACTGAGAGGACACGGACACTGAATTTGGGGGTATACATCCACGATACCGGACGGAATATTTCCTCATCGAGAATCCACTACTTCAGCCTTTACTTATCACTGGATTTAAAGTGTCTCTTTGCAGAGCATCCACTTTAAGAGATGCATTGACGCGCAGAGATGCAGCTGCGGTCGATTCACTCCTTTGAACGCAAATGACTGAATTCATCTGAACCCACTCCTGAAAGGTTTCCGAGATGAAAAAAATTGCCAGTTGTTCTTATTGCCTAACTTTAAAAACAACAAAAAAGAAAGATTGTCAGTTGAATTTGTGCTGTTTATTCTGTTACAGTTCATAAACTTTGCTTCTTCAGACTTTGCAGCAGTTTATTTGTGTCTGACGGGTCTAGATTGATTTATAGACTCCTCCTTATTAAGTGCTAGTTTTGGACGCGCGGGAGCAGCGCGCTCGGTGTATCGCATTGCTCTTTGGAAACCGGGACTACGGCGCAACATGTATCCAGCGCGGCGCTGGCGAACGCGTGCTGCGGACTCACAGCCGTGTCGGAGCATCATGTCAAGCCGAGCGTTAACTCTGAAGTGGGGCGCAGGATGGATTCTGATGTTTTCATTCATGAATAACATTTGGGCGCAAGGTAAGAGTCTCCAATCTTATAGTGGCTCCTGATACTCAGCGCTCACAAGGTAGTGATGTGTGGGATTTATGGAAAGAACCCAAAAGGAATGCTAATGGAATTTCAGTCACAATTTGGAACCAATTCTAGTGGGATCCAACAGGAACCCCACATGAATCCTGTTAGAATTAAACAAATCATTCATGGATGAACTAACATTTCCAGATTATTATTTTTTTAAAAGATGTCATCTCATACAGATTTTAGGGCTAGTGCTAAATTTTGATATAAATGTTTTTTTGTATTTCTTTTTGGAATGAAGCAGTCTTTATTTAACAGTGAAGTCTGGAATATGATATTTGCTGCTGAATATTTAGGTGATAACCTGGCAGATGTGATTGAAATAATAACCTGTGGTCTCTATATGACCAACATGCCCCATCACTTGTAGAGCAATCCCAAGGGATGGAAAAAAGCTATCCAGCATTAATACTGCACATTACAGTGCATTTCTTGGATATAAGTTTGAAAAGAGAGGTCTGTTCGGAGAATGAAACATGTATCTCAGCTCACAGGTGATCAGATCATTGAAAATGCCAAATGCAATAATAGATGCAAGCTTTTTAAAGCGATGGTATGTATCTTGTTGAATGGAAATCATTAATTTGCTTCTTATTTCAATTATCATGCTTTCTTGCCCACTTAGGCAATACAACGATTTTGCTAACATTTGGCCAATTTGAGATATTCGGCTATTTCACATGTCAGTTCTTAAAGCTCAAATTTTTGGTTTGTTTATATTTGTTAGTAAAATTCTAAAATAAATAGTAAAATAATGAATTACTATATTAATTATTTTGAGTTAAAGTATATACATATATACATTTTTTTGTGAATTATTTTGGTTATTTATTTAAGTCAAGTGTATTTATATAGCGCTTTTCACAATATATAAATGTGTGTGTGTGCGCACTTGTGTGTGTCCTGTTTTCTAGATAGTAGTAAAAAAAATCTAATTAGAGAAAACTGTTAACCTGACCGTTCCTGATCCACAATTATAACAATTAATGTCAACAAACAATCAAATATGCCTATAAAATAAAACATCAGAACATGAGAATGTATGTTGCTTTAAATTGACTTGAAGAGCAACTAAACCAACAATTTAATTGCATAAATATCCCATCCATCTCCCTGACTCTCATACCATCGCTCGTTCGTCCAGTTCGTCCTGAGGGTATTTTACCTTTGACAGGGTGTTCTTCTCTGTCCACGGGGTGCATTTCTCATCTATTAACTCCTGTAAAATAATGGCCCTGGCAAACGTAGGAAGATACAGCCCAGTGATCCATCCTGTTTGACAGATCTTAAAGGACTGGCACTGGTGATTCATTCACTGTGAAGATGCTTGGATTGGCTGAGGTGCATCTGATCATTACAATGGTAAATGGACTGCATTTATATAGCGCTTACATAGACCTAATGGCCACCAAAGCGCTTTACATATTGCCTCACATTCACACACACATTCATACACCGACGGTGTGCCCTATACAATGCCCTATAGCATTGGAGTGCAAAAAGCGGCGTAATCCTTGAGCACGTCAGCCTTTGAACAGGCCACGTTGGGGTATAAACGATCCCCTATCTCATCTTAGAACCTTTCAGCCCCCCACCATTATGCATGGCACAGTGTTTGCTGACACTTATAAGCATCCTGTCATGGAGCGTATGCATACATTAGCACGCTACAGTCAAGGTCTGTCCAGTGTTTGTTTAGCGCTGTTCAGGACTTCATTGTGTTTCCTCGTATTGATTAGATCCCTGTTTTCATCCTTAAGTGTACTTTCGATGCCCTTGGACAGCTTTAAGGGAGCTTAGCGGTAACTAAAAGGAAACCCAGCACTTTGGTCAATGGCTAGAAAAAGCTTTCTGATCCCCTTTCTCCTCAAGTCCTCCTCTGGTGATCAATTGCTCGGCTCCACTTGGAGCTGCCAGACTTTGCAACCCCGAATGACCAAATAGGTACCAGTCACAGAGGGTGGCTAGAAGCAGCAGCAGCAGCAGTCGCAAGGCTCTTTCTTTCACTGAGGGTGGCATCAACCACCATCGGGGAGCAGCGAGCCTCTGATGCCCGACGTTCCCCCACGGGGCCGCCGCCGTATTTGTTCTGAAGCTTCCCGCTAATGAGTATCAGCGTGACTGGCACGCAGGGTATACAGCAGAACGAGTTCAGTCATCCTTGCCTAGCGTGGGGAACACAGAGTATTCCATAAATTAGGAAGGCTCAGAAGCTGAAGGGGTCCCTGGAGAAGAGGATGTGTCATGTGCTCGTTTTTTTTTTCCATCCAGAGGCTGAAGATGTTTCTCGTGCTGCGTTTAACAGCTATCGGGGCTCTAATTCCACCTGGATACCTGATAGAGTCCGCAAAAAGAGACAGCTCCTGCAGTGTGACACTTATTTTGCGCTCATTGAGAAGCGGAAACCCTCCTTGTGGGGTTATCCAACTTCAGAGTGAGCTAGCATTAAACCAGTGCACAAATGCTTTTCGAACACTTGAAGAAAAGTGGCAGTATTAGTTGTCAAAAAGTCAGTACTGAAATGAAAAAAAATGTGACAAAACCAGCATTTCCAGCATTTTGAGCGCCGTTGAACAGATTCTTAGACACCTCTGATTGGCCGTTGTGTTGAAATATTAGGGATTGATAGACGCCACTTTTAAACGCTCCTGTGTGTATCTGCGTTAGCGCTCGATGAAGAGTGTCAAAACAAAATGTTTTTGCAGCGTTGATCACAGATATATACTTAGTTCATCAACACGATGGCCAATCAGATACATTTATTTTGTGTGTGTCAACACAATGGCCAATCAGAGGTGTTTAAGAATCCGTTTAACAGCACTCGTTTAACATAATGCTAGAGGGAAATGCTGGTATCGTCACATTTTTTAAATTTCATTACCAACTTGGTAGCGAAGTCGGTACTTTTTGACATCTCTAGTCAGTATGCCCAGTATGAGTAACACTCAGATTACTTTTTCCAAGTAACTTATAAAATAACGCATTATGGCCTGTTCACACCGTTCACGCCTGTTCGGCGACGTTTAACGCGTCGAGATTGAAACAAAGGGCGCCAATGTAAGTGTGCACACCGACGCGTAAAATGCATAAAATTTCCTAAAAAAAAAAAAAAAACGCCTCGGGTTCGTTTTTTTTTTTGACGCGCCGCGTCAAAAACTATCCGACCAATGAGATTGGCGCTTTTGCTCACGTGTTTGGAGCTTCTGAAGGGGGCGCTCAAACACAAAACGGTCTTGCCGAGCACACATACGGAATGGAGAAGAAGATATACGCCAAGTAGCGTCACTGCCGTCTACACAGCCAGGAAGAAATAAGACGAGGAAGATGCAAGGCAAGATGAATGTAGAGCTGCTGTTCTCGTTGGCGTTAGAACATAAATAACTATATGACAAACGCGACAGGGACTACAAATACAAACATCTTGATAAAAGATAACTGTTATGGAGTGGTATTGCAGAGCAATTGGGCGCCATCTAATGTCAGGGAATGAATTTGCAAGTTCACTCGGCTCATCGTCAGCGAAAATAGCTTGGGTGTGAACACAAAAAACGCATTGAAAAACACTAGCGAATAACGCGCGCTGATATCCGTCCCAGTCTGTACGGGCCTTTACATTAAGCGCCATCTAATGTCAGGGAATGAATTTGCATGTTCACTTGGCTCATCGTCAGCGAAAATCGCTTGGGTGTGAACACAAAAAACGCGTTGAAAAACGCTAGCGAATACACTTTTAAACTTTTAAATTTACAAGTAATTTTTTTAAAATAAGAAAAGCACCAAGCCCAGCCCAGATGAAAAAAAGGTAGTGTAACGCATTACTTTCAATAAAAAGGTAACACAATTTGTTACTTTTTTAAGGTGTAACACGCTATTGTAACGCATTACTTTTTAAAAGTAACTTTCCCCAACACTGTGTGTGTGTGTGTGTGTGTGTGTGTGTGTGTGTGTGTGTTTTTCCTTGGATTTTGAACTAATCCTTACTGTCAGATCGCAATTTTAATACAATGTCTTTGTGGCACTTTGTTGCATCATATGACAGCTGTCAGCCATCTTTAAATCTTCTGATTATATTTGATAATCCTCCATGCTTACAAAAATGAATTCGGGTGGAATCCACATCTTTATGCGATTAAAACGGCCCGCACTGTTGTTTAAGCTGGATAATGTGTGCACGCAGGCATATGTCAAGACGTGGACCGCCAGTCATTCAACCACATCGACAGAGTCATGTAAATAAGGAGGGTCTGACCCATTTGCCTCAATAGGAAATTCAAGCCACAGTCGTAGTTCGAACTCGCCACCGTGCGGATGTTCCCCTCCTTTGAGGGCACCAGTAAAGCTTGTTCCCTCATGAACACATGGGACTCGAGCGCTGTTTTTGATGTCCCAGATGGGCCATAATGAGCACGAAAGACCGCAGCTCCCTTGATGCCCTGTCATAATTATGTGCCCGTGCACCAGTTGCTTCGTATTTATCTGAACGCGCCGTGACACTTATTTAATTAAACATCTTGGAAGCAAGGTCCCGGCATGGCAGCAGATGTCTCGTGAATTTTTGACAAAACGCACAGCGTTTTCTGCGAGCCCTAGCTGCGACAGCCCCAGCACACGGCCCCCGCAGGTAAAACAGACTGACAGCCCAGCTCCTGTTATCCCATGCCGTCTACACGCTAGCTCTTCCTCGTTCCTCACCACTGCAGTCTGCTGATGTTTATTCATACAGTCAGTAGACTGAGGAATGAATAAACGGCTCAAAATGAGGCACGTCGACCTCTGCAAGGCTCCGTCTGTTTGTTTTTTTCTTTTTCATTACTGGATGTCAAACTTTTCTTCCTATCGGTTGCGGTGGCTCACGTTAATCTGCCTCGAGACCAAATGCGATTGTAGCCTAATATTAGAGAACCTGTAGACTGACTGTGCGGAGCCTGTGTCTCGCTCCAGGAGGCTTTTAAACGGACTCGTTCGAGCGGTAAAACTGTTTGGATAGTGGAGAATGGAAATATAATCAGATAAGTTTAGACTTTAGGGCCCCTGCCTAGTAATTGCAGAGAGCCTGAGGGGGTTTGACTGTCAGTGTTAGTGTGAGGCCAACGAGAGTCAGATCTAGCGTTGCATCCATGAATCCCGGCTTCTAATGCAGTCCCGGAGGAGATCCGACTGCTATCTGTTCGCTGCGAGCACGCGTAAGAGCCGGTTTCATTATTCTGCCGCAAATGAATGGCTTTTCACATTACGCCTCTGGAGCGGCATTGTTATCTTGCTTGATTTCGTCTCGGTCGAAATAAGGATTAATTCATAAGGCTTTTTAAAATTCTGTGTTAAACCGAATTTCTACAAACATCATTTGGCTCCGGAATCTCAGGCTGGCTCCAATCAGTAAGGAAGCAGTTTCTGCCAGCGACCAGCTGCTGCTCGCTTGATGATGATAATGAGAATCCTTCAGTTTTGTAATCGGCTGCTCTCTTAATATTACCACGGCGTTCGGCTTTTACTACGACATTATTTATGTAGAGAGCGTGTCTGTTTGTTCACAATTGCTACAACAAAGTGCTTTAACTCACAGCTTCAGCGTGTTATCACATTCAATCAGATACTAGCACAGCTCTTGAAGGTTGACGCTGGTTATGTTTTGCTAATAAAATGTTTGTGCTAGAAGAATAGCATGATAGCTTTATAATGTCTGCTCTCATCTTATGAACTTTTGGTATGTTTTGCACATGAGCAATATGGTTTTTAAGCATTTTCAATGTGGATGAGCAACTTCTGGAAAAAGCTTGAAAACTTTTCCCAGACAGCAACCTAGTGTCGGCACAGATCTGGCGCACATCTGGCAATGCACGTGTACGTACCAGATGTGTGACGGATCTGGGCTGAACTGATCGTCTGAGCGTTTTGAAATGTATCCGGATTAATGTAGTTACGTTTAATTTTGCAATGTATTTTTTTTTCACCCTCTTGACAAGACCATTATTGCATATTGTGTTTTGAACACTGGTCTCCATTGTGGGATATTGACAAGATGTCTGGTCAGAATGCTTGGATTACAAGCTAGACATGCAATGAACCACCATAGAAATCATGCTGGTCTAAACTAGTCTTGCCTGCAAGGTTTAATTTTGAGAGTTTTGGATATCTGACCTTTAAATGTGTGCACGGTTTGCGACATTAATGATATTACAAAATGAATGATATTGCTGTAGAAAATATACACCACCATTTTAAAAGAAAAACATGTTCACATGTTTGCATGAGTGAGATATTTATTTCTAGTGTACCCTTTCAAAACATCTCTTCCGCTGTTCTCTTCCAAGTCAAATTAAAATGAATAATCACAGTTTACTTGAGTGTAATATTTGGCAGGATGCTAAATTGACTTCTGTTGGTGCAAATTTGCTTATGGAAAATTAAGTAAACAAAACTTTTCACGAATGTTAGGGGAGCGCGGGGCACAACGTAACGTGGGGCTAGTTGTAACACACTTGTTTTAAATACTTACACACATGCTAGCATGACGAAACTTGGTGTATTTACTAGTTGCCATTTCAACACTATATAGAGAATCTTTGTAAGATATCACAGGACATTTATTTAACCATAGCAAAAGTACATTTCTTACTTAAGTACATTTTTCGTCTCTATTTTTTGTGTTTATTTAAAATAAGACAAATCTGATATTATTTTAATCTCCAATCTGTTGTTTAACAGTTGATACAGTTCTTTAACGCTTCGCTAACTAGCAGAAGACACTAGCAGGGTTTAGTTGTGTCCATGTTGTAACACTGCGTTACAATGTGCCCCAATTAGAAATATGCTGTTATATTCTATACTTTTATGAATTCTATTGAGAAAAGAAGAGAAACATGTAAATAAAGACTGAGAGTCAATGTTCAGAAATTATTCATTATTATTTTGTTTTGAACTATGCCATATAGCTGTGTTTTCTGATGTGTTTGTTGTCAAACTCAAAAATTAGTATATTTTTAATTATTAAAAAATGCCATTATTTTATATGAAAAAGTTAATAATTGTATTTTATTAAGAAAATATTTTGGTTTGACTTGTATATTTTTTTGATTAGATCAGATAGCATTTTAAGCTGTTATATGGTGATGTTACAATGTACCCCACCTATGGGGCATGTTGTCACATTTCACTTCCATTCTTTCAGGGTAAATCAAAAGAAAAGTATACACTGTATTAATAAAACAAAACCACATAATTGTAATAGACATGTGGTAAATTAATATGGGGGGGAATTCTCTAAACCCTAAGTAGATTTACATATATTGACAAAGTCGAAAAGTGTTACGTTGTGCCCTGCTTTTGACGTGGTTGTATCTGGTTTTATTTTCATCACGTATTTTCTAAAACGTTTTTAATATTGAACAATACATGAATGGTTGCAGATAGGTGCATTGGACACAATATTTCAAAGGGAGAAGAAAGAGAAATGGCTACAAAACATGACCAGCTATTTCAATAAACGTTTCATATTTCTTAATCTACTACAGTGTGCAGTATTCATCTCTCTTCTAGACCTTATTTCATCTTCTTTTTTTAATGTTTTACTGCCAGATGACCTAACTGCAACCAAAATTCAACATTGTGCTGTAAATGTTCTTTAATCAGAATATAATGATGCCACTGAAATGACTTTACTTTCTGAGGTAACCAAAAAGTGTGACATTAAATAATATGTACCAATAAGATCAAGCCTACATTTTCTCTTCTCTGGATAAGGCTTTGCTCAGGACATGAATTCAAATCAATCTCCAAAGAAAAGAAGGCTGTAATAGAATCTTTACAATTCTGTTTTGCAGGCAAAACATTTGATATTTAAGGTGGGTCGAAACAGAAGCTGAATGCTAGGATGAGAGGCATGTCAATAATGAAATTCCTGCCTTTGGAGAAAACTCATTATTTCAGGGCTAGTTTAAATAAAAGAGCATCAGCTTGAGTGAATTTGGTTTTCATTTTCTGGTTGTTTACTGCAACTGAGAAGGGGGAAACGCCAGTGGTATTATAGGCTTAATAAACGCTCTGCATGTGCATTTGCTTCAAGGAAATTTGCTAAGAGCTCTGGGCAAATTTCGCACAAGTCAAAATGGAAATGGCTGGTGTGTGTGTGTGTGCGTGTGCTTATGAAGTCATTATGTGGTGAAGGTTCTTTCTGAAAAGCCTCAATGTACAATGAGCGTCTCTTAAAGAGACCTTGGCCGCTGACTTGCTTAGCATCGAAATGAAATTAGCAAATCTATCAAAGCGATCTTGTCGTGGCAAAAGTCCTTTGGAAAGGAGAAAATTCTGACAAAGTGTCATTTTCCTCCCGCGTACAAGCTTGTTTCAAGCCTCTGGGCTGTTTCAGTGTCAACATTTAAACAACAGAAAGCTTGACTGAAGGAAAACAGCAGCTAGAAACAAAGCCCTCTACATCTTTTCCCTTATTCAGCGTCATCCTCCTGGGAAACTGGGAGTGCATTCTTGTGTTGTGAATAAAATAGCAAAGTGGCAACACGACCGGATGATAGAGACATTGATAGAAAGATTGAAAAGGTGGGGGGAGAGGCGAGAGGAAAGCAAAAAGAGATGCAAGCCTCATTTTTTTTTTCTTCTTCTGAAAAGCTCCAGCGCTGTGAACCCATTTATGTGCACAAAAGACAGAGCTCTGTTGTTCTGGTCGTACATGCTCAAAAAAAAAAAAAAAAAGGTGTTCAATCCAAGCCCTACCAATCACAACATGGATAATTTTACCCATAAAATAATCTTCTGCTCTCCATTCATCAGAGCTTTTTCTCTCAGTAACAAAAAAAGCTCTCAGCTCAGAGCAGTGCTGCGAATTGTGAGTAACCTATTGTAGATTTTAGGTTTAAGATCCTGTGAAATTGGAGTTTTGTGGATTTTGGTCCATGTCTGTTATATTTGAGGGTGTCTACACTGTATATGCTGCTATATTACTAAAAGTTTACCAAACAAACTTTTCATTACTTTTCATAAGAGAGCTTAACAATTACAGTCTTTGACTTAAGAGAAAATGGACCAAAATTAATGATAACTCATCTTGCACTCATAGAACTAAAACATTTTTACATTCTAAAACATTTTTAATATAGAACAAACAATAGGACCTCTGATTGTTTTGGTTGCATTATTGCTTCTCTCAGAATGAGAGGTGTACTCAGAAGTCATTTTGAATATCTTTCAGTGATCTCCCACCCCCCACTTCAGATTATTTTCACCCCCAAGAAGGGGGCTCTGTCATCACTCCCGTTTTTTCCAGGTTTCTCCCATTTTTTAGCCCTATCTCCCGGACTCGTCCCGGTTTGGTATTTCTCCTAGTAAACTCCCGTATTTTGTGTGGCCCAAACTCCTTTATGAATAATAAGACCAATATGTTTGTCTAATGTTGACCAGTTTTATTAAATGCATTATCTTCACACAATCCACACACCATATACAATTTCAACCCGTTTGTCATCTCAACCTGGCAACCTACACCACAGTTGTGAAGTCGCGGAAAGCTCAACCCGAAAGCGAGAAACCCCTCCCCCTTTCCCCCAACGCACCGAACGGTCCCCGCACAAAACTCTCAGATTTTGAAAACCCAATGTTTACAGGTTTAGCTCCTCGATATGTCTTTATCCAAAAAATATGGACCTTACTGTAGTCCATACCTGTCAACACTCCCATTTTTCCCAGGTTTCTCCAATTTTTTAGCCCTATCTCACGGACCCTTCACGGTTTGGTTTTTCTCCCGTAACTCCTGTAATATTCATGGCCCAAACTAATGCTGACCAGTTGCAGATCTTGTATTAAATGTAGTGCTTTTAAACGATTAAAATATTTAATCGCGATTAATCACATTAATATCATAGTTAACATTTTTATCTACTCTAAATGTCTCTTGATTTCTTTTTGTCCCATTATTTTTCTAATTTTAATGCTCTTATCAACATGGAAAAGTGGATCGGCTTGCTTTGTGCAAATGTTTTTTTTTTTTTATTGAAACCAACATTAGCATATAGCCTACAGTGTTCAATTTCACACTAACATTCTCACTTGGAGCAAATAATCTGTCAAAGTAACACTGTCCATCAATAAAAGGGTGAAAGAAATACTGACAAGGGGCTCGTTCTTCGTACGTCGCTAACTCAGTTAGCTGGATTTGATTGTTGGCGATTTGCCATGATCTTGGATCGTTTGGTTCTTCGACGCTCATCCTGGACTTGCTGTCATAGCAACAGGTCCGTCAGCTTGAACCTGCTCGCGAGCAGGCTTATTTCATGTAAACAGGATTAGATCGCGGCTGATACAGGAAGTCCTTTAGCGCAGTGTGACAGTGTAGCCTAATTTCTGAGATTTATTTTTGTTTTCTCGTGAAACGATCGTCGTGAGGGTGTCGTTTAAATACATTATTATTTTGTTGGAAATGCACATTAATGGTCGTTTCGATATCGGGCTTCAACAACAGCACAAAATGTTTGCATTGCCCTAAAATTATTTGCGAGTGGCTTCCTTTACACTATTGGAGATGCGGAGAACTTGATAAGCTTTCTGTCGTGCCATTCACAAAGTAGTGCTCTTAGTTTTTTTTTTTTTTTTTGCCAACTTAGGGTATATTATAATTTTTAATGAAGATAATGCAATCATGATGCCGATTATGCCGATGCCTATTATGACTTGCAGTCCCTCAGGCTTAATTTACGTGATTGGTGCCATACACTGTTAACTACACACATGTTCCCATCAAGGCCTCAATGAAGGGATTTTGTGAGCAGAAAGGGGGCTTATACAGTGCAGCCAAATTACTATTACAATTTTTAATATTCCAGATTTGGAATATTATATCACTTTTTTTAAAAGGCATTTGACTGAGTAAAATCTTTTAGATGGTGTGTGACCATGTTCTATAGCCTATCACAAATCAGTGTGAAAGCAAAATGGCCAGGATCTGTGCATGACTCAAGAATTTTAAGAGATTCACATTTATGAACATTATTTGAACATGGTAAGGAAAATTATAAATATCAAACTCACGGTATTACATACACTTATGCTGAGAACTGCATTTTTCCATTAAACAGGTGATTACAACAGGATCCTGCATGGAGACAGGTGTTTCATGACCCCATTCCCTGACCCAAACCCCAGACCAGTTACAATGCAGCTCTAGGACAAGGGCACACAATGACATGAGCTTTGGCCAACTAAAGGGAAGATTTCAATGTCTAAAAACCCTGAGGGTTGCACCTGACAGGGCCTGTGACATTGCATGTGCCATGTTACACAACACTGCCAACATCAGAAAAAGAAAAAAAAAATGTTTAATTAAGCCTAAAATAAAAGACAAGACAAATTTGCAAAACTCTGTTTGCTTAGAGTTTTATTTCAATAGTTCTTTGTAAAGAAAAGCCAGTTATTCAGTCATCTTTTTAAAAGATATTAAGGTCAGTAATAGTACTCTGTGTGAAATAGTGTATTTTACTCTGAAGTTTATTTTGAAGCAACTCTATTTCTAGTGCAATTTTTTCTTAGTCAAGTTCTGTTTCTCCCCCTGATTTTTGTTTTTTCAAAATACTCTGTTGAAGACTCATATAGGGAACAAATGCAACAAATAACAAGCAAAAGTTGTCTACACTGCCCACCCCTGTATCACTGCTGTGTGCAGACTCGTCTGTACATGCGGACTCCTGTCAGAAATAATAGGCATAGGCACAAGTATAAATCAATTAAAGCCATCAATTAAATTAAAGTACTTCCTCCAAAGGACAGTCATCTGAGAAGTTTTCTTCACTCTCCAGTGCAATGTGATTGATAACTCATGGCAAAATATTTTTACATTAACATACGTTTATCAGTTTTTACTTTCACAAGACAAAGCAATTTATCATTACTCAAGATTTAACAGTTGAAATGACTAAACCAGCCAATTTGGATTATAGGTCTACTTCATTTAATGCAGCAACACGTTATTTCACAGTGTACAAAGATAATTTAAATCTCATTTCCCAGTGATGAAGGTGTTGCTGCTGCTGGTCCCTGATGTGGGTCTGGAAGAGCTGAACCCAGCGATGCCCTTCACAACAGGCCAATTCACATTCAACCCAAGGGTCAGCTCTTCTGCCAGGGTCAGGAGCATCATTATTAGTTTTTTCTCAGCCTTTTTCCTGTTTGCTTTTATAAACAGACAATCATTTATTTAACAGTGCCTTTTTAAAAGAGACTAGTAGGCCTATAAGGCCTAAAATTACCATTAAGTAGAATATTTTTGTACCTCACTTTCACCATGTTTATTATTATAGTGTGGTGACTCGACATTACAATGAACAAAGTAATTATGAAATTATGAAAATAAAAATAAAATAATAATAAGTTATTAAAACATCTATGGCCACCACAAACGCATTTAATTTGTCTTCTACTTTTGCCAGCACTCTCTCCTGGCTTTTGCACACTTTGAGGTGTTCCCTGGCGTTTTAATTAAAGACTGAAATTCGGCATAACCTTGCATTAAAAGCGCTTGCTCTGCTTGGGAGAAAAACTGGGCGTGTTCTTTGGCCATGCTGAACAGCCAATAGCAGCGTTGCTGATCACTGGTTCTGTTATCGATACATGTCCCCTTTTATACCAACGCGAGAACGCGCAGTTATCTCAGATAACTCAATCCAGCGATACTAATCATAAACAACAGGTGTGTTCGAAGAACCCAATTAGCCGGATCATGATTAGCACGATGATATCATCTTAGATGTCTCATTTGATCTCGGATGTTTTAAGCAACGTACGAAGAACGAGCCCCAGGTCCTGATATTGACGAGGGGGCGGAGAATTCGCATCAGCTGTGTGTGTGCTTGGCCATCGAGTGGTATTTCAGACTGCTGCGGTGATAATAGCTCAGTTCACAACGACAAAACACACAGATAACTTTGGTCTTGTCAATGGAACCGTTTGGCAACTTTTTAGTAAAGTAAAGTTTCCGTTCAGAATCTTATTGGCATCCTTTTCGGAGTCTCGCCCTCGTCATCCACTCAAATGTAACGTTAACCAACTATTTGGCCGGCTCGCAGACCCAAACAAGTGTGTGCGTCGTGCCTGTTGTTTTGTTTTACGGTCTTGCTAGATCCGCTTGCGCTTTGGTCAACGAAGCAACAAAACGTCCTCGTGCGACGCAAGCCATTGAAATGAATGGGTTTCAGAGCGCAACGCCACGCATGCCGCTTCCTGTTGCAAAAGCACGTGAAAAAAACGACAAAGTTTGCTAGGCCAAAAAGGCTGTTAATCGCGCGATTAAAAAATTAACGCCGTTAAAATGGGTTCGCGTTAACGCCGTTAATAATGCATTAAACTGACAGCCCTAATTAAATGCATTATTTATTTATTTATTTAGTACAGGGACAGTGCATATTCATAAACATTTCTGTCAATATGCCAGAATTAGCCTAAAGGCTATTTTTCATCCGCAGTCCCTAGACAGTTGGTAAGAGTCACCCTAAAAAAAGAAAAAAATTACATAGTTCATAGCACTAAAAAAATTTAAAATACATTTAGTAAAATATCTATTATGTTAGCATATATACTCTAAACACATCAAAACAACAATCGGACAAACATCACGTAAAAAACATGACAACATAAGGAAAAAAGTCAACAGTGTGCAACGAGAGCATCTGTAGAAATAGGCTAATGTTGGCAGATCTGATGATCAATAAGCCATTTTCTTAACTGAATTTTAAATGAACTATACGTGTTATATTATTTTATATTCACACAATCCACACCATATACAATTTCAACCCGTTTGTCATCTCAACCTGGAAACCTATAGCCCAGTTGTGCAGTAGCGGGAAGCTCAAACCGAAAGCAAACTGTCCCCGCACAAATCTCCCAGATTTTGAAAACCTAACGTTGAGAGATAGGATTTAGCTCCTTAATGATGTCAGATAGGTGTTGTGACAAAATGACCTATTTTGGACACCGAGTGCAGACTCTGGAGAAGTGACTCTGGAGTGACTCTGGAGACTGGGGTTAAACCCTTACACTGGGGTTACGTCTGTGAGCGACAGAAAGACATTTCTGAAAACGCGGCACACCCATCGTGGCTGTGGATGGAAATGTTTTAGATTGAGAAGTCCCCCCCCCCCCCTCCACCCCCAATCCCCCATCCTTTGGCAGTCCGCCTGGACGTTTGCCTGGCTGGGAGCCGCTGGCTGCATCTCAATGCCTTGTGCTGGGTATTGATTAGGACAAACGCTGAGCTCTCCCCACCAGCCCAGACTCGGCTCGTGCGGGAATGTGTGGCTTTTTGATGTCACTTGTGTTTCTCTTTCTTCCATCTCGTCTGCACTTCTTCAAATGCTAGCGACGTAGCGAGCCGTCTCGTGCGCTCGCTGTTTCTTTGCATCGCACCTGCCTTGCAAAACAAATCGACTGCTGCTTTGAGGTGGGAACTCACGGGCCCCCCCGGTGTGTTTCTGAAACTGGTGCGTGTGTGTTCACACACATGTGTGAGTAGGCCTATACTTGTACAAGGCATGCAGAGAATATTCAAATTTTGTTTTTCAACCGCAGTCGCTATAAGAGTAATTCCACTCAAAGGTTTGATACTTATCATGCAAAGTCATGGTATTAAAGGGGAAAGTTCACCCCCAAAAAAGAAAATCCTGTTATTATTTACTCACACTTGTGTTGTTCTAAACCCACATGCTGTTCAGTGGAAATTTAGAATTTCCATGCACTCATTTGCATACATCAAGATTTCATAGTAACTGTGTCAAGCTCCAAAAAGCGTCATAAAAGTAGGCCATATGACGCTATAATCCAAGTCTTATGAAGTCATATGTGAGGAACAGACTGAAATTAAGGTTATTATTCAATCATAATTTTCTCATACAGTAACAGAAGCCTCAAAACATTTCTCAGAAGTCCTTACTAATCCTAGTGAAATGAAATTTCAAAGTGCAATATTATGCTTTTGAACTTTCGTTTAAAAAAAAAAGTAAATTATTATTGTAAATATTATCCGTAAGCACGTTTTTCTTAATTGAGTAAACACCGAACATTAAACCTAAAATAAATCTCGAAAAAGGTATGATGTTTTCAAGTTATTATTAAGTCAGTAATAAAGAACATTTTATTTGTTGATATAATCTTCACGGCATGATATTAACCCTTATGCTGCATTAGGGACATTTTTGGTCTTTTGCAGTTTAATTTCTTTGACCATTTTGGCTGTTTTAATGCAAATGGTATGAAATTTGGCAAAATTGTGACTTTTTGGATACATGTAAAAAATGTAATCCCATTTTGCAAAATATGTAACACACACTGTGTAGATCAAATAGTAACACTCAGCACCATAAAGACCAAAAATGGCCCATTGAAACCCATTAAAACGTTGTTTAAATCTGAGGCTGTCAGTAATACATGAAACATGATTTTTGCACAAACATCCTTTCATTTTGAAGCAAAAGCATTATATTTGCATTATATAGTGTATTCCACCAGATGACGTCACTACATATATATTCCCTATGGGTGGAAATGCACCTTATTTTAGGCAATAGGCAATGTTTAATAGGTGGCCATTTTTGGTCTCTAACGCGCTAAGTGGGATTTTTTGCAAAGTGGGACTGTGATAATCCAAATCTAAAGTTTTCTCTTTGCATTTAGTTTATTGAAAATAATTGAATTTTTGTGTTTTTTCCTCTTATACAAATCGATGGTTTCGCAAACAAAACTGGTAATTAAAGGGTTAAAATCCTGAAATTGAATACATTTTTGGTAGTTATGATGAGGACTGATGCTGGTTAAAAGATTTAACTTGGTAAAAGTGGAAAATAATAATAATATATAATATTTTAGGCAATGTTTAATATGTTGCCATTTTTGGTCCTTAATGCACTCAACGGTGTTAAAAATCTAATGCAGCACAAGGGTTAAATAAAACATAAATTATTGTTTTGATTCTTTAAATAAAAGTACTTATTAAAGATACTGATGATGTTTTTTTTCTGATATGATGATTGATTGAATACTTGTTAGGCTGCAAATAAATGTCCAATTGTTTGTTTTGTTTTTGTTCTTTCATGAGCTGTTCCTTCAAGTGGAATGGCCTTCCACTTAGGGAGATGCACATTTTGTGGTTATTTGTATGTCGTTTTTAATAAATATAAATATACTTGTAATATAATGATTGATCTCCTCAAGCAGGCAAAGATTTGCCTTGGGACATTACATTTGGTTTTGTTTTGCATTTCACCGCTGCATGGACACTAATTGTGAGTGTCTTACAAACTGACCAATTTAATGTGTTAATAGATTAGCGACATTTAATTTGGACTGTTGTTATTACAACGAGGTACAAGACCCCAAGAAAAGTCAATTCCAGCCTGCGCCCTGAATGATTTAGCGAGGGTTAGCGGAGCTAGTGAGGTTAAATGGAAAAACTGTGGTGCATTTCTATTTGCTCCTCTTGCAGTAATGAATACTGACAGAGATAAAAGAGACCGTGTGCAGATATTTATTTTCATTTCAAAGCAGACTCTAATAAAAGTCTTCATTGCCGTGAAACGAATAAATCGATGCCGAAACACGTGCTCTAAAACAGACGCGGATAATCGTGCCGCCACACGTCAACCCTAAATTGCCCCTCTGGTTTCAGCATAAAGCACTTTTTTTTTCCGAGTTTGGTCGTGAAACTTTCCAGAAGTGTCAGTGTTTCCAGTAGGCTATTGAGCGAACTGTATTCACCATGTCCACCATTAGAATCAAGTCGGGTCAACAACAAAGCATGTCTGAAACAGAGAGATACTCTTTGTAAAATAAATCCTTGTCATGTTGGTGCCTGTTTATTAGAGAGATCATACAAAGGAAGAAAAAAAACACTCATTTTAGACAGACGGAGAGATGAAACGAGACGAGTGCACTGGAGAAGAGATATTGATGCAGTATACAGTTTTGCACATCCCAAATTCACCCTTGATCCAATGTAGCTCAGAAAGCCTGTTTGAGCGATTGGCTCTGAAATTGTGTGTTCTGTGTCATGAGGGGTTTTTGCTATATACCAAAATTTCAGTAGCAAATTCTGCATTCTTCATTTCAATACCACAGCAAAAATTAGTATGCCGTAGAACACTTTCTTCTGTATTAATATAAGTAATAAATGAAAACATTGACATTTAGCCTTCAGGGTTTTCTCAGATAAGTAAACATGAGGAATTATTGTAGAGAAGTAAACAATTAGTGATAAAAAGGAACAATGAATCAAATTTGATGCAACAGCGATATAACAAAGACAACCAATTAATAAACAGTGTTTCTCACATAGTCAATTACACATTTCAAGTATTCGATTGAACATTTAGAAGTGTAAAAAAAAATGCACAAAAGTTTTAAGTTGATATTTTCAAGTATTAAAGGATTAGTTCACTTTTGAAAAAAAGTTTGCTGATAATTTACTCACCCGCATGTCATCCAAGATGTCCATGTCTGTCTTTCTTCAGTTGAAAAGAAATTAATTTTTCAGAATTTTTCTCCATATAATGGACTTCAGTGGGAGAACCAAATGGTTCAAGGTCCAAAAGACAGTTTCAGTGCAAACTTACATGAATGTCACATGCAGGGCCGGTTCTAGACATTCGGGGGCCCATAGGTAAAATTTATATTGGAGCCATCATGGTTCAATGACTTTATGTCAGTCAGCTGCAGAAACGTTTCTTTTTGAAATGGCACCATTAATTGGCTGCATTACAGATGAGTAACAATGTATCCAATGCACAAAGAGCCAAATTATTCGAAAGTAACAGCAAGGCCTTGGTGAAAAAAAGTAAAATCTTATTCAGCCCACTGTTTAATATGTTCATTATATAGACGAATCCGGCGAAACTACCGGAAGTAAGCGGGGCGCCATTACTGAGCTGTTGCTGGGTAGCGTTGCGCCATTGCCTTCTATTGTTTTAGTTGCAACTTGCGTCCACTGGAATAAACAGCCCGCGATTTACGACTGTCACTAACGTTGCAACTTTACCCCTTGTATAATGTCGAGTGGGTAAACAGTTTCCGTTATAAATTGTTTCAATGGTGGCAGTAAAATTTAAATTTTGAAGAGAAAACATTGTGAATACCCCGGGTCGACTGCCCCTGTCTGGTGCCGTACGGTTTACACAGATTTCCTAGGCGAGTACAAGACGCGGACATTCGCGCATAATAACAATTATTTAATGACATAAGTAAAAACATATAATAAATATGTGATATAGTGATCAGCAAAATCTCTTTCCATGGTTTAAAAACACTAATTGGTCGATATTATGTATACTTTCTAGCTGTAACGTTATTTGAAAATGAGATAAATAATGGACACAAAGGAAAAACATGAATTTGTTTAGTTGATTTCATTCATTTATTTATTTATTGTTGCCAAATGGACAGATCTTTTTTGTAGTTTCCTCGTTAGCAAATGTTAGCCTAGCTAGCTTGCCAACTTTGCCAAGCTATTTTCATAAATAATCTGTAAGATCGTTTGTACCTTCATCTGTGACTGGAGGCCACTGTCTAACATCATCAACCCAACAAGTCATTCTGCCTGGCTGTAGCTGTCATCGAGGGTGCTTTCGCGTTATCACCGAGGTTTGTTTACATACCGGTGCATATGTCTATGCCGGTGTAACAGCTCAGTAATGGCGTCGCCACAAGATGGCAGCCTACACAGAACGCTCGTCGGATTTGTCTATATATAGGCTCAGCCTGCACAATTAAATGCAATTAACTGTGATTAGCACGATCACGCAATTAATAGGGTAACATTTTTGATCATTAAAAGCATCCAGTGCAGAAATCGCCCTCTCGACAATTCCTCAGTATTAGATTCATCCTTGCCGCAAGCTATTTTTATAAAGTGACGGGGACAAAATCTGTCATTCTTCTGCCTTTCTTGCAGTTAAGGACATTGGGCTTGCATTGAATCTCTATCCATCTGGCTTAGTTAACATTGTCCTTACCTCTCGGCTATAAGCTCTTCTCTATATTGGCTACTGTAGTTTGTTTTCTTGTGAATGATCCTGTAGAACTCCCACTCTCTCTGATGCGATTTGACAAATACATCGGGGGCACATGAAAGGTCACGAAGGGAAGAAACTGCAAGTTCTCCAGATTAAAAAACAAAGAAGTCGCTAGCTGAAGGGAGAGGCTGTTCGCGTCACAGTGAATCAGTGCAGGGCTGGTGATCCGGGTGAAACTCTGTCACCGGGTCTCCCGACTGGTCTGCGGGGGCTCTGGATATAGCGGCGATTTGTTTCTAAGAAGCATCCTTTTGTCTGTTTGAACGTGTTAGGAATGGAACGAGCATGTGAGGACCTTTAAGATACATACAATGAACATATAGAATCACATGCAGTACAATGACCTTTTTCTTGCCATTCCTTTGAGAGATTCATCAAAGAAATCCCAACTGCAACAGGCACAGTGTTTGTTCAAGCGTGTATTTTTTTTGCATCACCAGAAGCTTCAATCAGAATTGCATTAAAGGTAAATATTTCATCAATTCATGCATTCCCTGTGAATCAGACCTATGACCTTAGCATTGCTATAGCGTGATGCTGCAGGAATAACTAGTTGAGAAGTCTGTTTTAAAGAGTAATTATGGGTCGACCGGACACCGACCAGAATCCTGAAGGGAATTTAATTAATAATAGAAATATTATGCACAGCAGATGATCTCTGAAGTACGTCAGTAGCCATGCGAGTACGTCACTAGCCATGCAGTTTGCTACAACCCTCTCCTGTCAGTTATGTTTTTAATTAATGTCTTCCTACATATTGAGTTTAATAGATTTTTTATACAATTTAGCTTGATTATTAACCACACTTTTTAACTAACCGGCTGTTATAACTAAATGACCTAGAATAGCACTTAACCAGCATATGAATCAATGACAAATAATAAAGGGAAGAATGCATTGACGTCACTTTCCCGCCGGAACAACCCCCCTCAGCCTGACTGAGTGGCAAAAGATCTGCTGCGTGACTGGATTTAAATGTTGGACTCAATATAGTGTTCCTTGCAACTTACTAATGATCCAGTGATCCATGGATATTGACATGCAGCCAGGAATCGTGTTGCCTGACATTTATGTTAGCCTGATTTTGACACTGGGGAAATAAAAACAATATAGACTTAAACATAGGCTAAAGCAAATTTGCCTGTGGACGCTTTATATAAATACAATATAGGTAGGTCTAAATCAGGGTGATCACTTATATCAGTGTTATACACTCACCGGCCACTTTATTAGGTACACCTGTCCAACTGCTCGTTAACACTTAATTTCTAAGCAGCCAATCACATGGCGGCAACTCAGTGCATTTAGGCATGTAGACATGGTCAAGACAATCTCCTGCAGTTCAAACCGAGCATCAGTATGGGGAAGAAAGGTGATTTGAGTGACTTTGAACGTGGCATGATTGTTGGTGCCAGAAGGGCTGGTCTGAGTATTTCAGAAACTGCTAATCTACTGGGATTTTCACGCACAACCATCTCTAGGGTTTACAGAGAATGGTCCGAAAAAGAAAAACATCCAGTGAGCGGCAGTTCTGTGGGCGGAAATGCCTTGTTGATGCCAGAGGTCAGAGGAGAATGGCCAGACTGGTTCGAGCTGATAGAAGGGCAACAGTGACTCAAATAACCACCCGTTACAACCAAGGTGGGCAGAAGAGCATCTCTGAACGCACAGTACGTCGAACTTTGAGGCAGATGGGCTACAGTAGCAGAAGACCACACCGGGTGCCACTCCTTTCAGCTAAGAACAGGAAACTGAGGCTACAATTTGCACAAGCTCATCGAAATTGGACAATAGAAGATTGGAAAAACGTTGCCTGGTCTGATGAGTCTCGATTTTTGCTGCGACATTCGGATGGTAGGGTCAGAATTTGGCGTCTACAACATGAAAGCATGGATCCATCCTGCCTTGTATCAACGGTTCAGGCTGGTGGTGGTGGTGTCATGGTGTGGGGAATATTTTCTTGGCACTCTTTGGGCCCCTTGGTACCAATTGAGCATCGTTGCAACGCCACAGCCTACCTGAGTATTGTTGCTGACCATGTCCATCCCTTTATGACCACAATGTACCCAACTTCTGATGGCTACTTTCAGCAGGATAATGCGCCATGTCATAAAGCTGGAATCATCTCAGACTGGTTTCTTGAACATGACAATGAGTTCGCTGTACTCAAATGGCCTCCACAGTCACCAGATCTCAATCCAATAGAGCATCTTTGGGATGTGGTGGAACGGGAGATTCGCATCATGGATGTGCAGCCGACAAATCTGCGGCAACTGTGTGATGCCATCATGTCAATATGGACCAAACTCCCTGAGGAATGCTTCCAGCACCTTGTTGAATCTATGCCACGAAGAATTGAGGCAGTTCTGAAGGCAAAAGGGGGTCCAACCCGTTACTAGCATGGGGTACCTAATAAAGTGGCCGGTGAGTGTATATAGCCTATATGTATCATCATATCTTTGATCCAGCCCTAAAACTTTAGTTTTTTTTAGTCAGTGTTTATTAAAAAACATCCAATAATGCAGAATATGCAATGATAAATATTTAATTGATGAGTTGTTAATATATATATATATATAACAATACAACATATATGGGTATGGTTTTACTCCTAAATTCCGCATATTGACACAAAATGATAACTGCAAATCCACCTTTCACTGACTGGAGAATTGCTGCCATCCATTTGCTCCTCTTTTATAGCAGTCTGTAAAAATATAGCTCAGATTTTTTGTCAAATCTAGTTGTACAGTCAATCGCAAAGCTCTTTCCCACTTTTTATGTGTTGTGTTTGTTTTTCGCAGCATTCACGCTGAAAACAAATACAGCCGCTCGGTCTTTTTGCCACTCACTGTGAGTAACTGCAGGCACTCCGGCCGACGGTGACGTCACTCGCATACACTCTATAGCGTCCAAGATTAAAAAGGAAAATAATTATGATAATAAAAATAAAAAAAAATTATGAAAAGCATTTTCATAAATATCATAAATTATTCATAAATATTTTGTTTGGGAGATGCACCACATGACATTTTACAGCCAGAAATAACGTTGCTCTGTCATAAAAAGGTCAAATTATGTGAGACGCACAGTCAAAGGTCAATGAGGGGATCAAAATGAATTTTAATTCAGAAATTACAAACATGCCCATAATATTAGAGGTGCATTCGAGCCACCTTTGTCTATATCGTCAGATTCCTGGTTAAAAATATTATATTCTCCTGACAATTTTTGGGAGGGTTTTCTCCTCACAAAAGCCCAAAACAGTACCATATATGCTTGTGACCAGCATATGTACAAAGTCAGAAGCTGGATTGATGCTCCCCTGATGAATTGTGTTTTTATGTTAGCATTTCATTAGCCAAAGAGGAGCTATCAGCATGAGGCAGACAGGAAGGTGATCTGACAGCTCCCCCCTAACCTGTCTATTGATCCTACAGCCTCATTAAACCTCTTATCCAGTGGCTTTCACACACCCGGGCCTGTCATCGCTCTCAAAGCTGTCAGGGCCCGAGCAACAGTCAGATCACACACACACACACACACCCAGGCAGTTTTCGCAAGCAAACATGCAAGGTTGTGTTTTTAAAAAAAAGAAGAAGCAGCTTTAATCATGGCACAACAGCGAGTGGAGCATGTCAGCATGCCCCTCCCCCCGTCTGAAAGCGTGCTTTATTAAAGGAGTCCTCAGCGAGCGGCCCGTGGAGAATGTCGTGTAGAGCTGGTACAAAAGACGGAGATGAAGTCCAAAGAGTGCGTCATAAAACACTTCGTTGAAACTTTTCATTCATTAAAAAGATGAGACACAGTTGAACTTCTCGCTAGAGCTTTTTATTTGTGGCTCACGCAACAAACTGAATTGTATTTGGTTGTCATAAGTGTATTGAAGGTGACCGGAGGTGTTTGGCACCGCCGACGAATCAAAGCAAAACTTTGGGAATAACCTGAATTGCTTGACTTTGATGATGAGTGTGATTCATAAAGCCTTTGGCTAACATCTTGATGTAACGTCATCTCGGGATCAAATCTGAGGCGGAATCCTAATTTACATACTATTTATTATCCTATCCCGCATGATAAAATTATAATGTCAAAGCTACCTGGATGATATATTTAGTTTAGGGGATTTTTGACGTGGACGTTCACTTGTGCTTTCTGAGGTAATATTGCAGACAGATTTGCAACAGTCTTCTGATGCAGACTGTATCTGCATGTATGTGAATTCGGGTTGTGAAAAGAGGTTGGTGCAACCAAAATTTCGATAACCACATTTAAAACTACTTTGCTATTGAACATTACTGAACATCTGTCATGTAAATGAAGAGGCTATATATGAATTAGGGCTGTCAAACGATTAATCGCGATTAATCGCATCCAAAATAAAAGTTAATGTTTACATGTGGGTGCTCTGTGTATAATTATTTAATATATATAAATACACACACATGCTTGTATATATTTAAGAAATATTTTCATGTATATACTGTATATAGATTTATATATAATTTATATTTTATATAAATATAAACATTTTATATATAAATAATATTTTTTCTTAAATATACATGCATGTGTGTGTATATATATATATATATATATATATATACAAAATAATTATAAACGGTGCACCCACATTATTATTTTTATTATTTATTTATTTATTATTTTTTTATTTATTTATTATTATATTAATATGTAAACACAAACTTTTATTTTGGATCCGATTAATCGCGATTAATCGTTTGACAGCCTTAATATGAATTATTATACAAGAACAATACATTAATTAATTGAAACTTATTAACATAAATAGAAATATATTCACAAGTTGTACATTCAAAATTGTACATGACTTTTGAATCATCATTTGATACTGATACAATTTTTGTTTTGTTTTTAAACTTTAATATTGATTTGCTACCAAAGTCTTGATACTTTTGACATTCTTTCAAGACATTACTGTTTACTACTGTTACACTACTTTTCAAAAGTTTGGGGTCAATAAGATGTTTTTAATGTTTTTGAAAGTCTCTTACACGACATCATTTTCAACTAAAATCTGAAAAGTTTTGATGCATGTTGGTCATTCATTTACACAACAAAGATGCTTATAGGGGGCCTGAAAACACAGACTTTTGAGAACGGGTTTCATTTATGCACGTTTATTAAAATAAATCCGTTATCGTCTCCATGTAAACTATAGAAACACGAATTTGTGAAAATGGTGATGTCATGCGCATGAGTATTACATGTTCAGGCGATGTCACTTGTCACCTACTGGCCTGGCATGAAGAATACAGCGTTTTTAGTCGTTTTCACAGATCCATGTAAACGGAGCTTGTTTTGACATTGTCGTCTAATGCAATTAAGGAAAAACCTTTCTGTCTTTGGTACATTGTTGTCCTGTAAACGTAGAGTATATAGTAAAAAAACTATATATTTCAATATATACTAAAACATAATTTATTCCTAGTGTCTGAATTTTCAGCATAAGCATCATTACTCCAGTCTTCAGTGTCACATGATCCTTCAGAAATCAGTCTAATATGATCATTTGATGATCAGGAAACATTTCATATTATTACTGTATCAATGTTGAAAACAATGACTATGTTACATGCAGCCAATTTTCGGGTTATGGTCGAGTTAAGGTCACTATTCGGGTTTCTGAAACATAAGGAATAACATGCCTGAGCAGAGAGAGGTTCTCCTGTATACAAAGAATGGGCTATATGCACGCATAAGTTCCGCATTTGACGTAAGGATGCTCGTCCATTTCCGGTTGTGTAGATTAAAGCGGAGGAAAACCGGAGAAAACGGGATTATGGCAGAGTCTTCAATATTTACTGTCCTCCCGTCTTTGAAACGAAACGTACATACGTTTAGATGTAATTTTATATATAGTTATGTTTATTTAATATAATTTTAAAAAGAAGCATAAACACAACGAGGGGTGTCTGTTTTATCTGTTTTTGTGACTAACGTTTCATTAGTATAACCATGGAGTATAAAATTCAATATAAGTTCTCGGTATTGCATTGGACTCTATGATCGGCGGAAGTTATCGAGCATCCCTAATGCTTCACCGGAAATAACGCCGTGCATAGAGCCCATTGCAATATCCTGATGTAAACGGCGACGCGCGGTTAGCGTCTATAGACGAATCCGACGAGCGTTCTTGTGTAGGCTGCCATCTTGTGGCGACGCCATTACTGAGCTGTTACACCGGCATAGACATATGCACCGGTATGTAAACAAACCTCGGAGATAAGGTGATAACGCACCCTTGATGACAGCTACAGCCAGGCAGACTTGTTGGGTTGATGATGTTAGACATTGGCCTCCAGTCACAGATGAAGGTACAAACGATCTTACAGATTATTTATGAAAATAGCTTGGCAAGCAAGCTAGGCTAACGTTTGCTACCGAGGAAACTAAAAAAAGATCTGTCCATTTGGCAACAATAAATAAATAAATGAAATCAAATAAACAATTTCATGTTTTTCATTTGTGTACATTATTTATCTCATTTTTACATTGCAACGGGCATGGGTAAGGTAACGTTACAGCTAGAAAGTATACATAATATCGACCAACTACTGTTTTTAAACCATGGAAAGAGGTCAATATAACAGCAGGAGAACAATTATGTCACATAATGTTACATTCAGCTCAGGAAAGCCATTTAATGACCATAGCATGTAAATTGAATAGAAAAAATAACAAGAGAGGAGATTTTGCTGATCACTATATCACATATTTATTATATTTTTTTACTTATGTCATTAAATAATTGTTATTATACGCGAATGTCCGCGTCTTGTACTCGCCCAGGAAATCTGTAAACCGTACGGCACCAGACAGGGGCAGTCGACCCGGGGTATTCACAGTGTTTTCTCTTCAAAATTGAAATTTTACTGCCACCATTGAAACAATTTATAACGGAAAATGTTTAGCCACTCGATACTATACAAGGGGTAACGTTGTAACGTTAGTGACAGTCGTAAATCGCGAGCTGTTTATTCCAGTGGACGCAAGTTGCAACTAAAACAATAGGAGGCAATGGCGCAACGCTACCCAGCAACAGCTCAGTAATGGCGCCCGCTTACTTCCGGTAGTTTCGCCGGATTCGTCTATACGTACGGACAACCTTAAAACGCAAAATACGTCATTTCCGATTCTTCTTCCTGTATCCAAAGACAACAACAACAGCAGCACGCGGATAATGAATAGTTCGGGGCAGGTTGCGATCGCCTTTGTTTGTGCTTAGATGCTGGTAACGTTACTGACCTCACTTCGTCTCGCCATGTTTACTTCCGGTATACTGCACGCAGATTTTTGGATGTGCCGAGAAGTTTCTCTACTCAAAAGACCAAGATTCCTTGCGAATAGAACATGTGCAGAACACAAATCACTATGGGGATATGCCGATACACGTATACATGACCAAAAATTCGGGTTGGAAAAAGGGGTACCCCAGGTATAATGTAAAATCCGGGTTATGAGCATATTCAGGTTTTTGCCGGTGTTTACATGGCCGTTCGCGACTGGGTTATTGCTAATATCCTGGTTTTGAACAGGTTATTGGCTGCATGTAAACTTAGTCATTGGGAAGTTCAATAGCCTTAATTTGAAATAGGAATCTTTAGTAAGAATGCAAAAGTCAAAGTCTTTACTGTCACATTTGATCCGATTAATCTCGATTTGCTGAATAAAAGTATTAATTTCTTAAAAAAGAATACAGACCCCAAACTTTTGAATGCTAGTCTATACATTGCTTCTTTTCAATGATATGCTGCAATACTAGTGCACTGGTTTATTACACTCTTGAAAGTACCTAATTTGGCGACACAGTGCATACTTTTCAAAGTATACTTGGGAGGCAGTCTGATTGCGGCTGGTTGACATGTCTTCAATCGTTCTTCGTGCGTCCGTGTGATTCAGCAGCAGCACTAATCTTAGACTGTGTTTGTCAGAGGCCTCACAAGCCTTGTTGCTAATTGCTCTCATTAACAGCCAACACTCACACTCTGTACCCTTCCCTGCAATTAAGACTTTGCAATAGAGATGTTATGAGCTAGAATAATGCAATGGGTCAAGGAGATAAAATAACATCTAATTAATTCACACTTATATTAATGATATCTCATGAAAAAAAAGGATTTTGCCCTTGGAGTGTTTTCTTTCCCATTTAGAGAAGTCGGAACATGTGACTGGACAGAAATTAAATTCCACACAGTTCTTTTGTGTTTGTGCGAGTTATTCTTGTGAGATGAACACGGGATCTGACAGAGAGGTCGTATTTAAGATCTGCTTTAATGTAATTTAACACTCAAGAATAATGAATATGAAAACATTTATAAAAATAGACATGAAGCTCCTTGGAGCAAGAGATTGGGTGACTGCCGCATTGGCTGAGCTTATATGACAAAAGCTTCAGGGAGCATGAGGTCAAAAACACACACACACACACACACACATACACAAGTGCAATACACATTATCACCAACTAGAGGACTGAAAGTACTGGAGATGGTTTCGGGGTATCAAACAGTGTTATTGTATTGTTTTACCTGTGGAAAACAGTCTTTTTTGCTTTTCAGACACTAGCCCATCGGCTGTGTTTAACCATTTTAATCTCACAACAATCTGAAACATAATCGACTGGGATCAGTTTTAAATTTAAACTGCATCTGAAGCTATAGCTACACTCTAAAAAATGCTGGGTTGTTTTAACCCAACTTTGGGTCAAATATGGACTAACCCAGCCGTTGGGTTAAATTTTTACATTACATTTTTAACCCAACATTTCGGGTTTGTCCATATTTGACCCAAAATTGGGTTAAAACAACCCAGCATTTTTTAGAGTGTACGGAAATTATAAGAAAATGCAACAAGTCCTGTTAGATTTCAATTGCACTCTAAAAAATGCTGGGTTGTTTTAACCCAATTTTGGGTCAAATATGGACAAACCCGAAATGTTGGGTTAAAAATGTAATGTAAAAATTTAACCCAACGGCTGGGTTAGTCCATATTTGACCCAAAGTTGGGTTAAAACAACCCAGCATTTTTTAGAGTGTGTGATTACATTTTCAAATTCCTTATTCCTTATTTCATCATACACTCTAATAAATGCTGGGTTGTTTTAACCCATCTTTTGGTCAAATTTGGACAAACTCAGCCATTGGGTTAAATGTTTAAATGACATTTTAACCCAACATTTGGGTTTGTACATATTTGACCCAAATTTGGGTTAAAACAACCCAGCATTTTTAGTTTAATCAAAACCGTTATTTATTTCTAATCACATTTATATGACACCATGTTAGTAATTACACAGTTTGTAAGTCTCACAAGCCTTAAGTATACATAGCCCGATACCCTTCTTCGTTTGATCGATGAATCTTTAATGACTAGTTAATTACAAGAACTGCCTCCGAAGAGTCGTTGTTTGTGAGCTGCAACACTGGTTACACAGTACGTTTTGTGCTTTATGTTGTATGCAGCCAGCAAAGACATCACAGCTGAAAGATGTGTTATCGGTGTATTGTTTTTGCTTTTCTTTCACAGCGCCCAGCCTTTCTCTTGCATCACATTCAATTCACATTCAAGGTAACTCACTAATACATCATTTATTTTGCCTTAGTGCTATTCAGTGGTGCATCACCGCCGCTGACAAACAGTGCTCAAATGGGACTATTAAAGAGGAATATAGCCATGTATTCTAATATTGAATTTGGTATTGAGAAAGGGTCCGTTAGTGATTGTGATTTCAACTTCAGTGACTCTTACATGATGGTTCTCTAAAACCTAATAACTTCGGGTAATCATTTTTTTTTTTTTTCTATGTACATTATCTATTTATTTCTGTCCCGTACTGGCTCAACTACATTCCATTCTTTTCAATAAATTTTGTTCAAATCTATTCAGAGAGTTGTCATGGTTGAAATATATTTTATATATAGACTCACCTAAAGGATTATTAGAACACCTGTTAAATTTCTCATTGATGCAATTATTTAATCAACCAATCACATGGCAGTTGCTTCAATGCATTTAGGGATGTGGTCCTGGTCAAGACAATCTCCTGAATTCCAAACTGAATGTCAGAATGGAAAATAAAGGTGATTTAAGCCATTTTGAGCGTGGCATGGTTGTTGGTGCCAGACGGGCCGACTGAGTATTTCACAATCTGCTCAGTTACTGGGATTTCACGCATAACCATTTCTAGGGTTTACAAAGAATGGTGTGAAAATGGAAAAACATCCATTAGGCGGCCGTCCTGTGCATGGGAAAAAAAATGCCTTGTTGATGCTAGAGGTCAGAGGAGAATTGGCCGACTGATTCAAGCTGATAGAAGAGCAACTTTGACTGAAATAACCACTCGTTACAACCGAGGTATGCAACAAAGCATTTGTGAAGCCACAACACACATGGGCGGATGGGCTACAACAGCAGAAGACCCCACCAGGTACCACTCATTTCCACTACAAATAGGAAAAAGAGGCTACAATTTGCAAGAGCTCACCAAAATTGGACAGTTGAAGACTAGAAAAATGTTGCCTGGTCTGATGAGTCTCGATTTCTGTTGAGACATTCAGATGGTAGAGTCAGAATTTGGCGTAAACAGAATGAGAACATGGATCCATCATGCCTTTTTACCACTGTGCAGGCTGCTGGTGGTGGTGTAATGGTGTGGGGGATGTTTTCTTGGCACACTTTATGCCCCTTACAGCCAGTTGGGCATCGTTTATATGCCACGGCCTACCTGAGCATTGTTTCTGACCATGTCCATGCCTTTATGGCCACCATGTACCCATCCTCTGATGGCTACTTCCAGCAGGATAATGCACTGTCACAAATCAAGCTCAAATCATTTCAAATTGGTTTCTTGAACATGACAATGAGTTCACTGCACTAAATGCCACCCACAGTCACCAGATCTCAACCCAGTAGGTCATCATTGGGATGTGGTAGAACGGGAGTTTCGTGCCCTGGATCATGTGCATCCCCCAAATCTCCATCAACTGCAAGTTGCTATCCTATCAATATGGGCCAACATTTCTAAAGAATGCTTTCAGCACCTTGTTGAGTCAATGCTATGTAGAATTAAGGCAGTTCTGAAGGCAAAAGGGGGTCAAACACAGTATAAGTATGGTGTTCCTAATAATCCTTTGGGTGAGTGTATTTAGTGCTGCTAGTGAGTCACAAGATCCCCAAGTTTCATTAGCCAATCAGCATTGTCGTGGATCACACACACATGACTTTTTTTGAAGCTTAGTAAAATCTCTACACAAATTAAATGTCAACGCGGGGTGCCATTTAGTAACATAATCCCATTACGCTCTACAGTAGTTGATCATTTTAGAGTAGCTTCTCCAACACCGTTAAAATGAGACACAAACAGTAAGAGATGATTTACACTTCGCTGAACCACAGGTGTATCAGTCAGCCCTCTTTGAATGTTTTGAGCATCTTTTGCCTCTAAGCAATGCAATACATCATGGGGTTTGTTTTCTTTCTCTCTGACATTTACGCTCATAACCATTATCTTATGTAGCTCTCTGTGTGACAGTTTATTCATTCATATGCTTACAAGATGACATGGCATCCATTTATATTAGTTAGTGAATGAGAGTGCAGAGTGGCTGCAGATCAGAGACAGAAGCCATGACATGGCTCTAATGAATCGAATCAATTTTGCTCTTGTTTTCATCCCCATGGCATGTTCTCACACTGGCTTTAAAATACGTTCATGATATCCTGCAAATCGCAGTTAGTCAGAGTCTGTTTTGTAACTATGTTGCAAGCGTCGTTAAAAACCCTCCGCGTAATGCATGAAACTCATAGACATACATTTACACAGGCACGCATAGTTAGCCCTCGCCTAGCTTTTCCAAGAGCCCCTGGTGATCAACATTAAGATGTTTTTGTTCTCTTTAAGGAAGATTAAGTTGGACTGGATGTTCTTAGAGGAATCAGATAGAGAGATCTCAACACATGAAATGCAAATGTGTTCATCTGGCTCTCAGTAGGCAGCAGTTTTAACTGATTAATTGTAGATGTTTGATTGGCTGCAGCTTTCTAAACCATGTTCCACATGGGAGTTTGGTGCTTTTTTGTGTTACAAATTGTTTTGTTTTAACATCAGTTGTCCATAACCCCTTTTAAATCTGATATTTCTATTTTTTCAAGTTTAAATTTTAATATTCATTTTTTCCCGCTTTAAGTTACCGAAAACCATTTTTAATAGTTTAGCTTTAGTTTTAATTACCATGAACAACTCTGTTGGATCCCGCTAACTTGAAAATCATACAAGCTAAATGCCAAAATTTTGGTCTTTTTAAAGGAGTAGTTCACTTTAAAAAAAAAATTTGCTGATAATTTACACACCCCCATGTCATCCAAGATGTCCATATCATTCTTTCTTCAGTCGAAAAGAAATTAAGGTTTTTGATAAAAAAAAATTCCAGGATTTTTCTCCATATAATGGACTTCAATGGGAACCAAACGGTTCAAGGTCCAACAGACAGTTTCAGTGCACACTGCAAACTGTTCAAAGGGCTTTAAACGATTTCAGATGATGAATACGGGTCTTATCAAGCGAAACGATTGCTCATTTAATAAATACATAGCAAAGTTTAAGTTTTATAAGCTCAAATAGTGACTCTCCTCTTCGAGCTCGTTCATTAAAATGAACAAATCTTTTTTCGTGTCATTTGGTTCATTCAATGAACGAAATGAACGAATTGACTCAGGAAAAGATTTGTTCATTTTGATGAACGAGTTCGAACAGGCAAGTCACACAGAACAGGGCAAGGCGAGCATTTGAGCTTATAAAACTTAAACTTTGTTATTATTTTTTTAAATTAGCGATCGTTTCGCTTGATAAGACCCTTATTCATCATCTGAAATCGTTTAAAGCCCTCTGAACAGTTTGCACTGAAACTGTCTTTTGGACCTTGACGCGTTTGGTTTCCACTGAAGTCCATTATATGGAGAAAAATCCTGGAATGTTTTCATCAAAAACCTTAATTTGTTTTCGACTGAAGAAAGAATGACATGGACATCTTGGATGACACGGGGGTGAGTTTTTTTTTTTAAAGTGAACTACTCCTTTAAATGTGCAATAGCAAAATCGTCCCCTTGGAATTATAAGGTTCTATCTGACATTTTTGTCAAAATTGAGTTATTCACATTTTCTTATTCTGTGGCAATTCATTTACATTATGTGATGTGTTTTGTACATTTAGGGTCCCTGTTATTTTTTGTTCCCCATACACATTTTCCTATATGGAATGCAAAAACTTTGAAGCTCAATATCTCAAAACTGCTCAGAACGCAGATAGAACCTTATAATTCCAAGGGGACGAAATTATGAAAATGTTATATTCTGATTTGAAAGTAGACATATTGCAAGGAACGTAGCCACATTATAAGTCTTGGATGTAATTGACCATTGAAAAAATCGTTTTAGTTGGCTACTAATCTGAATATTAGAGAAAAGTGTCCCCTTAGTATCCATTGTGGGAACTGCACAGATTCGAGGAAAGAATAAAAGAGCTACAAAAGTGTAGAAAGTAGTCCCTTTGAAGCTTTAGCAAAGCATTAGCATTCAAAACCGAACCACAGTAATCATTTATCTGCCTTAACACTAGTGTAGAATCACAATCCAGTGATGGAGAAAGAGTTAGTAGATAGAGAAGTGCTGTGCGAACTGCTGTCAGTGGACACATCTGTCAACACCACATCTCCTCTCTTAAATTCAGTCTGGCTGTTTCACACAGGACATTCTCTTCCCTGTGTGCCTGTCTACAATTTAATGAGGCAGTATTTCAATGCTTTCAATACATCCATGGTGGAAATAACAGGCTCAGAGCAACACACTGCATATAAAACTGTAATACAGTGCATTGTGAGATTTAAAAGCTTTTGAATGAAACTGCTGTAATAGCTTCTGCAACCTGAGAGACAAAAGCAGCCACATTTTTCACTGCTGAAATGTTTTGTTCTCTGAGTCCGGACAGATCTTAGCGATCCAGCCTGGGAGAATTAAAGGGGAAGTTCACACAAAAATGAAAATCTGTCATCATTTTCTCACCCTCAAACCTGTATGATTTTTTTTTCTTCTGTTGAACACAGAAGATATTGTAAAGAATATGAGTTACAGTTAATGGGCCCCATTCATTTGCCCAATAGTATGGAATATATGTACAGTGTATTTATATATACAAACCCAATTCAATAAAAGTTGGGACACTGTACAAATTGTGAATAAAAACAGAATGCAATGATGTGGAAGTTTCAAATTTCAATATTATATTTAGAATACAACATAGATGACATATCAAATGTTTAAACTGAGAAAATGCATAATTTTAAGGGAAAAATAAGTTGATTTTAAATTTCATGGCATCAACACATCTCAAAAAAGTTGGGACAAGGCCATTTTTACCACTGTGTGGCATCCCCTCTTCTTTTAATAACAGTCTGCAAACATCTGGGGACTGAGGAGACAAGTTGCTCAAGTTTAGGAATAGGAATGTTGTCCCATTCTTGTCTAATAAAGGCTTCTAGCTGCTCAACTGTCTTAGGTCTTCTTTGTTGCATCTTCCTCTTTATGATGCGCCAAATGTTTTCTATGGGTGAAAGATCTGGACTGCAGGCTGGCCATTTCAGTACCCGGATCCTTCTTCTACGCAGCCATGATGTTGTAATTGATGCAGTATGTGGTTTGGCATTGTCTTGTTGGAAAATACAAGGTCTTCCCTGAAAGAGATGATGTCTGGATGGGAGCATATGTTGTTCTAGAACTTGGATATACCTTTCAGCATTGATGGTGCCTTTCCAGATGTGTAAGCTGCCCATGCCACACACACTCATGCAACCCCATACCATCAGAGATGCAGGCTTCTGAACTGAGCGCTGATAACAACTTGGGTTGTCCTTGTCCTCTTTAGTCCGGATGACATGGCGTCCGAGTTTTCCAAAAAGAACTTCAAATTTTGATTCGTCTGACCACAGAACAGTTTTCCACTTTGCTAGAGTCCACTTTAAATGAGCCTTGGCCCAGAGAAAACGCCTGCGCTTCTAGTTCCCGTTTAGATATGGCTTCTTTTTTGACCTATAGAGCTTTAGCCGGCAACGGTGAATGGCACGGTGGATTGTGTCACTGACAATGTTTTCTGGAAGTATTCTTGAGCCCATGTTACGATTTCCATTACAGTAGCATTCCTGTGTGTGATGCAGTGCCGTCTAAGGGCCCGAAGATCACGGGCATTCAGTATGGTTTTCCGGCCTTGACCCTTACGCACAGAGATTGTTCCAGATTCTCTGAATCTTTGGAAAAATGTCTCACTTTCAACATTTGATATGTCATCTATGTTGTATTCTAAATATAATATTGAAATTGAAACTTCCACATCATTGCATTCTGTTTTTATTCACAATTTATACAGTGTCCCAACTTTTATGGAATTGGGTTTGTATATATATATATATATATATATATATATATATATATATATATAGGGATCTTCACATAGTGTAGAATTGTGCTTAAAAAAACAGAAATAGACTGTTTGATGGCAGGTTACATTGTAAATTCATCACCACCAGATATAATATACAAGTCTGTTTGTGTATGAGTGTGCGCACAACATACTTGTAATATATGCCTTTTGAAGGTGCACGAGTGTGAATGCACTGCCGCAAATGTGAACAACAACAGCACCGCGTGATTGAAGAACTCCACCGAAATGTCAAGAGTCATTAAGCTCCATTCAATCACAATCAAGCCTAATTCTGCCTGTAGTGCATTCTTTAAACCCATGCGACATGCTCTGGGTGCCGTCGTGTTTAGCCCCCCTTGACTTTGACTCAAGGATTCTGGAACAAGGACTGTGCCCAGGAGATAGACAGATTCATACTCCTGTTCAGGGTCAAGGGTCAATTAAAGCTTATTGAATAATAATGGAAAGAAATAACTGGCATCTGGGAGGGAGCAATGTCTTGGCCTCTATCTGCCCCCTCGTCTCTCATTTGCGGTCAGCCCTGTATGAGTCTGTGATGTCCTGTATATATGCAGGGATTCATATTGCAGTCACAGCCACGCTGGCTGAAATTGGTGGTTGAAGATGAAGTTGAAATTGGAAAGTGGTTATCATGTCTGCATGAGGAAACACATTTGAGTCAGTAGGAGGTGGGGGAGAAGAAATCAGGCTGGCTGTATTATCGTGGAGATTGTTTTCTGCTTGCTGTGGGCCTGAGATTGTAGCCCAAGGTGAATCCAGACCAACCTGAAGTCAGACGCTCAGAGCGGACACTGGTGAGGAGGAGTCGGCTAATGTTTCATGCCTAATACGCTTCAGCTTTATGACGCTGAACAATCACTGCCACCTCGTTAAAGACATCTCTGTTGTTCACATTTTTATAGTAATTTGCCATATTTCCCCTCATGAGAACCCCTTATCTCTGTAAATCTACTGTTACAACTGGACAGTCGTGCGAAATAAAGTGGGAAAAAAAGAAAAATCTTCATGGCTGTTTAGCTATTGAAGCTTTTTATTTCATCCATTTCCATACAAAGATTGGCCCGCGGAGTTTCCTTTTTGCGCCGTATGAAGGAAATTGGAAGTCAAAATCTCCTGCAGTCGCTTCGATCTTGTCTTTGAAAAAATGTCAGGGGAGAGCTGCAGTTCTGTGATCACAAGGCATTAAAAAGTCTTTGGGCTTGATGTCTGGAGTCATCTCTTGAGTGTAACACTCTGGCACACTTGCATTTTACTCCCTGTATCAGAATGTTTATGGGTATTTGCACTTAAAGCCTTATTGAAAAGCTGTCAAAAACGTACAATCCGACTCATTAAATTCTCACCACACCTGCTGTTAATATGTGGTTTAATTTTCAAACCTTTTGCATATTAATATGCAAATATATTGCACATTATCGCATTTAAAAGACCTGCTAAAGCTGCATTCCATTCAAAATAAAAGTCAGCATTTACTACTGGGAAAAGTGTTCTAGAATCCATTCAAAGTTAAGGTTAGGGTTAGCTGAACTTAGCCCCGCCCACTATATTTAAGGATGGGAAGTTCGGTCTGGACTTGATCCATTGAGAAGCAAGTATGCCCGAACCAAAGCAGTTCGGACCAATCAAATTGTCAGGGCGGGCTTTATATGATGATGGACAGATGATCAACAGTAACGTTGAATTCGTTTACAACAAACAATGGCTGCCGCTGGACAATTGAGATGTGTAGATTCAGCCATCGTGTCTGTTATAGAAGATCTATACAGTGCATTATTTTTAAAAGAGGAACAAAGAACCACGATCAAGGCAATTGTCGATTGGAAAGATATTTTTTCCGTCCTTCTTACGGGATTCGTTCTACCCAATTGACCGTTCACAAAGACCCACCCCCTTTAGTTACTGTCCGACAAGCTACGCCACTCTCAAAACGTGAAAAATACATCGCAGAGCAGAGAGGGCACTGACAGACAGGACCGACCAGGTTACTTTTGATATGAAACAAAGTCTCAACTTTCAAATTTGGTAATTTTTTAAAGAAATTACAGTTTTGTGGCTCTTTAATGTGTCTGACCGATCGCTGTAGCGCCTTATTTAAAGCTGATTGTTAACCGATCATCGCATCCTTCTAGTTAATTTATAGCATCAAATTAACATGAATGAACACAAGAAGGGATGTTATTTTAACCGTGGAAAGACGTCAGTAAGTTACACTTCGTTTTTCAAGTTGAAATCCTCCAACGTTAATCTACTATCTATCCTGACTGGACATATTTGACAAAATTGGCGGATTCGGCAGATGGCGGTTGAGTGAAACGGCCCATATCACCCCAATCGGTTGAAACACACCCCATAATCACAGCCCAATGGAGCAGTTTCAGACCCACATTCTGAATAAAATCCGAGTACAACGACGTCAGGCAAGTGTATTATGTCACATGGTGGCAATGAGGGAGATGTACATGATTTTAAAGATATGGTCAGACTGAGGGTCAGATAGGTCTTCATTTACTCAGCTTTTTCTTCTGGAAAATACTCCAAAAATATATTTAACTCCAAACCAACATTGGAAACCACTGCCATTCATTGTATGTGAAAAAGTAAATATAAGCTACTCTTAAAAAAAAAAGATTACTTGTCATGGAAATAATACAGAAAAAATATACTTGGGTAATATTAAAATACATGATACCAAAACTTTTTAGCACAAACTGTATGCTAGCATGCTAGGCTAGCATTAAGTGTTAGCAGGGCATAGCAATTTAGCTGCTAGCAGACTTCTTTGTTGACAATCAAACAGCTGCAAAGCTAACAGGAGCTCCGCCATTTTGTTACCTAATACACCGAGCGCCAGGCAACAAAACCTATATGTTTGAAATTCACTGATGTCGAGCAGGAATATCACACATCCACCTCTGAATCTAATGCTGCATAATCAAATGTAGTATGTTTTAAGGAGTGATGTAGGAAGGTGATAAATTAACTACAGGATGCATGCCATTCATTCTGTAATTGGGTCTATCTTGGAGAGAAAGCCTGAGACGGCAGTATGAGAAGCTGGTTAGGGGAAGAGATACTATCTCAAGGGTTTTTGTTATTTGTCTGGCATTGGTAGTGCATGTGATGTTGTAATACGCAGAGGCTTACGGTAGCCCCTTCTTTCCATAAACACCTTATTACTGCCTCTGCCTGGAAAAAAGGCTGCTGTAACAAAGAGAAACTTGCTGTATTCTGAATTTCATTCATCCGCTATGATTTTAGTCTCTTATTGAAGTCCAGTGAGAAGAAAAAGGGAATGTATTAAGCATTCTTTACAGATTTTCCTGGAAAGACTTGCACTATTTTCAGTTCTCATCAATGTATGACACATCTAGGTTTGGTTTGGTATATTTTTTTGTCTTTATGTGCTGATGGGACAGCACCCCGGGCATGGTGTGCAACCCCTCCCTACGGGCGGGCACTTCGTCCTCCCCGCCATCAGTGCCGGCTCACTGAGTCTATTCAGGTCCACGAGCATCAGGGCTGGCCCGCAGATCCACGTTTTGTGTGGTCTGAAAGGATGTGGCTGTAGGCCTTCAGGGCTCGACGACAGTGTTTTTCATGGGGGGGTTTGGAATATGCCAGGTCAGGACAAACACAGTCATTGTGGTTTGTTTAAGATGGCATCGTGCCAGCCACCTCATCGCAGATGTATTGAGTCTGAAATGTCTGCACATTTCTCTTAAAACGTTTATTGCAAGCTGGAACGTTCTGAAAAGTGGTGGGAGGGGCACATTATAAACCTTGTCAACCTGGCTTGTGAATATCAGTTCGATGAATTAGGTAACATTCGGGCCATCCGTCATCGTTTGAGGCCCGTTAACAGCAAGTAGATAACTATATTATAGCCTCCACGCCGATGCAAGCTTATAACATTCTGTTTATCATAAGCTTGCGTTGCAGTTTTGTCGTCTACCGCTTTAAATGCTCAAGCTCGTTAAAGCACTCTTGATTCTGATTGGTTGTCAATGTTTTTATCATTCATCAGCTGGAAAAAAAAAATCAGTAACACTTTATTTTGATAGTCCATTTCAACTAACTAGTTACTTTGCCGCTACATGTCAACTATAGAGTATTAGTTGGCTGTCTACTTAATATCTGCTAACACTTTATTTTGTCTGTTCCCCCAACAGACATTCAACTGACTATAAGCAACTTAGCAACTACAAGTCAACTTGTTCTCCTAACCTGAACCCTAACACCTAACCCTAACCTAACAGTCTACTGAGAAGTCTACTACACCCTACTAATACTCTAATGACAGTTAGTTGACATGTAGTTGAATAGTTAGTAGAATGTCTAAAGTGACTATCGAAATAAAGTGTAACTAAAAAATCAGTCAGGGGTGCGTTTCCCGAAAGCATCGTTAGACAATTAATTTTTTTGGGTAAATTGTTTCTTTAATGCTGTCCTCTTGTGCGAGTGGCAACCATTTATTCACACTGTGGCCAAGCAAAAAAAAAAAAAAAAGCTCTTGAAATGAAACGCGTATAGCCGAGAGGAGGCGAACTTACATATTTCCAAAAGTGTCAAGATGTGTCCAGTACACAGTTACTATGGTTGACGCAGGTATTAAAATGCATTTGAGGAAAAATGCAAGAACAAGAAAGACTTACAAAGAGGTTCTTTTTGGTGATTTGGTGCTTTGTCACCATGACTGAAAGCGCAGAAGTCAGATGAGAATGTTGCCATGGTTTCTAAGGTACATGTGGTACCTGTCTCTTGTGTCCTGTTGCCCTCCTGTGATAATAACACTGCTTTTGACATTTCGGTTTAGATTTGGTCAATTTAGGGGTTCGTTTGCCACACCAGGGGACCCCCGTAGGCCTGTACATGTGTTTTTAGTCATAACAGCTGGTTGCGTAGCATTATGGGGCGGTCCCACACAGGCGGCAGAGGTGGGAAGAGTGCCAGGCTAACTCCAGACCACATGAAACATGGCAAAGTATTTCTGTTGCAGCGGTAAATCTGTCGTTCAGTCATCTGGTACTCATTTAAGACAACCGTTCTCACCACATGCCACAGATCTACTTAGCTTCAGTGCCGAGGGCAAAATCTTACGACTTGATGGACTACTTCTTATTTCAGATTTTGAGGCAAACGCCAACAGAATGTGCAGCATTTATCACGGTCAATCAGAGCTAGCGTCCCGTTCAAGTTCACTCGTTGCTGGCGGAGTTTATAACCTCATGATTTAATGACAGGCCGCGGGGCAGCTCGGGTGGCACAAATCCAAGCTCTAAGCTGTTGTTTTGTGGGTTATCGAGTTTTATTTGGTGTGGTCTCATTAGACCCTCCTTCACATCTTGAAGTAATGTATGTAAGAGTTTGCCGTTTTTAATTTGGTTATCATTTCCTGTTATTTTCACTAATTAAAGTTTGATGGCGAACATTATCCGTAACAACTAATGCTCTCAATACCCTTCAGATTTTACACACACACACACACGCATTCTCAGGCTGGTACAGTGAAACAGCATCATTGCTATCCTGTTCTTGTCTCATATGTGGGATGGTTTTGTAAAGTGCGTGTAATGTTTTACCATCTTTACACGGACCAAATGTTTCTACGATAACATTAAAACCTGTAAAACACATATTGTTTACGTTGTTTATTTTTTCATATGTGAAATACAGTAGCAGACTCTTTATTAGTTGCTGATGCAGTAATAATTAATTAATGGTTTAGTTCTTCATGAGTCATACAGTAACTCATGATTATCTCTCATTATTATTGCACCCGTTGTAATCAGTAACTGTAAAGTGTTACCGAATGTTTTTTTTTTTTTTTTTTCTGAACAATAACTGGTATGCCAATGCATTCTCATTCTAGGGCGTCATAGTGACTCTTTTGCCAATGCGTATACATCCAAAGCACATGGCACCCTTTAACGTCAATATAACACACTTTGCTTATGGGTAGGTTTAGGTCTGGGGTAGGGTTAGGGTTAGACCACTAGGAGGCGTCTCATATTGATGCCATGTACGTTGGATGTATACACATTGGCAAAAGCGTCAGTATATGATGCCTTGTGATGAGAACGGGCTGGGTATGCACATCAACAAAATATCATTGTTTTTAAATGATCACACAGTTTCAGATCCAGGAGAGAAAATAATAAAATAATCCATTTGAATAATTTAAAATGCCCTTCTCTGTCTCTGGAAAGTATGATTCAAGGCTGTTTGCTGTCAAGTCCCAGTATGGCAATTTGCACCTTTTTATAGCGCTATATTACGTTTAATGCTGTAGTTTATCATGCATTTCTGAGTCATAGTCTAGTTTAGTTGTATTTAGTGTAAATGAGCTGTATCTGTTCAAGATAAGCTGATCTGATTATGCTCCCATAATCAAGATTTATTCATTCAAAAACCTTCTTTTTTTAGCCTGAAAAAATACAGCTTTGATGGAGTGATAATTATTTAATCAGTTACTTGCTTGTTTCAAAAAATTTGGCTCCCTCAAATAGCTTCAATGTTGTTGGCTACATTGTTGCAATTCTGTTAGCATACTTTTAAGAAGAGTACTTATGGAAATACTTAAAGGGATAGTTCACTCAAAATTAATTTTTGATATGTTTTAGCTTACCACCAGGGCATCCAAGATGTAGGTGTCTTTGTTTCCACAGTATTTTCAATTTTGATATTTTTAGGTCAAACCGTTCTTATCTATCAGTCACATAATGGAGGTTTATGGTCACCACCTCAAAGAGCATGCACAGAGAAGTCCTAATTAAACATGATTTAATGACTTAAGTTCACATTAATGGCCTAAGACATGAAACGAGCGGTTTGTGTGAGAAAACTAACAGTATTTATATCGCTTTTACCTCTTGTAATCACAGCCACATCCAAGTGATCTAAGGGTGAGAGCGCTTCGGTCTGCACATGCGCAGGAAGTGATCTCTCGAGCGTGTACCTCACTCATTGTTTACACAGAGATTTTGGAAGCGTTGCCTTTCACTGTGAAGATCTAAACATATTTAGATATACTGAAAATCGCAATGGAAGACGATTTCGATATATATATTAACAGACAACATTGAATTTTTTCCGCAACCGCTTGAGAGATCACTTCCGTGCGCTTTACGGCACTTGCGCAGAACGAAGCGCTTGTGCCTTCAGATCACTTGGACGTGGCTGTGGTTACAAGAGGTAAAAACGATATAAATACTGTTCGTTTTCTCACACAAACCGCTCGTTTCGTGTCTTAGGCCAGCAATGTGTACTTACATTTACGAGTCAGTAAATCGTGTTTAATTTGCACTTCTCTGTGCATGCTCTTTGATATGGACCCAGGGTGGACCCCATTAACCTCCATTATATGACTGACAGACAAGAACGGTTTGACCTAAAACTTGAAAAAATCTGAAAATACTATGGAAACTAAATTAAGTGCTATTTGATGTACTTATGTATTACTTACGTGCATGTTTATATGAAATTTCATAATTCTAATGTCAAGTCACCTTTCTTTAAATACCGACTGTTTCAAAGCAGCTTTACAGTGATGCCAGGAAAATATTACAACAAAGTTGTTTTCAAAGAGTTCTCCTCTGACCAACAAACTATTGTTGTATGATTATGATTCAGGGAGAATTACAGGTCAGAAGTCAGATTGAATCAGAACATTCAGAATATTTATCCGGTTCCATCTGGTTGAATATCAGATTCGTCACGCCGGTATGGAGACGAGTTTGTTGAGGATCAGTGCCGATGGCTGTCGTGTCGATGAGGCCTTCACAGGGGAGAGTCTAATTGACACAATCTCTGCTGACTATCCAGGGATGCGCTGTGGTCATGTCTAGCCGGATCCGAGGACCAGTGCCTCCATCTGATCTGGATACGGCCCGGATCCGGCTGACTACGGTAACCTTGGGATAAAAAGAGAGAACTAATATGTTTTTGAAATACTGATACCGCAAGAATTTATGGTAATCTAAAATGTACATTAATGTAATTTTGATTGAAACTTACATATCATGTATTATAGATAAATGCCTAATTCTACATTAGTAATAATAAAGTTGCAATTTACTACATTTAAGTTATATATTAAAGAGATAGTTCACCCAAAATTAAATCTGTGTATCTGTGTTATATATATTACGGTTTAATTTGTGTAAATACACAGAATAAAAAAATGCAGTGTAAAAACAGTATAGAAACCACAGAGAACAGCTTGTGGGCCTTCAGCATACAGTAGAAGCCAAAGTCCCCACGGGACATGTCAGTCTGAGAGATTGCCTTGTTTAATAACAAGAGTGCCATAGACTGGTGGGAAGTCCATTCACTCTGAGCCTTACAGCAACTAAAAAAACCTGTGACACACTGTCCCTTTATTAAAATGACACCTCGCCGACGCTGAATTCCTCACCTCAGCTGCTGATAAAGCAAAATACAACAGGCTTACCACACATTAAATGCATCTGCTAACTATGCCAGTGAATTGTTAAAGGATGCACAATGAGTTTATTGGGGCTTAGCAGATGTGCCCATATCCAATTCAACTTGCCATTCAGCCACCATGTAGTGCACAGCTATGCCATATTGTCCAGCAATACAATTCTGCAGTCTGGATCTAATCATAGCAGCCCTTCTAGAACCTATTTAGGTTAAGTGATTTGCTCTGGGCATTGTATATACTGTATGACAGAACAGGCAGGGAAAAATATAACAATAGGGTGCAGACCCTGTTTGCATGATGAGTGGTAAACATGTAAGCCATCTGGGCTTGTTGTTTTGTGTGTCTGCTTGGAATAAGATCATGCAAACAATGGCATTAATGGGAAGTGAGGGGATAACGCCTCAGCCGAGGTGAGAATCAAGCAGACGAATTACACGGTGGTCCAGATGTGGCGAAAGGTGCAGTGATGTTGTGATGGATCTGTGCCATGGATATCCGTTCATCTGTTCGCCGACTTAAACCATATTATTGTTATCCAGCGAGATCATCCTAATGCCTTGGATTTAGTCACCTAATGCGTATGACAATAACAATAAGGGGGAGCAGAGGGAGCAGGTGGTCTCAACTCGACAAGTGCGCTTTTTATTGTATTGAATGTAGTGTACATCAAATATTCAAAGTACATATTAAAAAAAAAAAATACTTGAAAGAAATAAAGTGTAATATTAATCACATATTAATATCAAGAAAATAATGAATATCAATTAATATCAAGAAATTACATTTTTAAAAATGTTGTGTATTTTAAATAGGGATGCACCGATACGAAAATGTTGGCCGATACCAAAAACGATAATTCTTTATATTTAAAAGCCGAGAACCGATATATGTTGCACTTTACTGTATTTTGCTTTTTGTAGTGATTCTAAACATATTTCAAGCAACACTGCAGTGCATCATATACTGACGCTTTTGCCAATGTGTATACATCCAACGCACTTTAGCGTCAATATATATACTTTTAATAAAAGTTCAAATAAAACTTTAAAAGAATCAGGTACTTTCAACAGACCAAAAATTACCCCATAAGCGCGAGTCTTTGGTTAAAAATCACTGTATTAGCCAAATATCTGTATTGTATAACAAGCCTCAATCAAATACGTTCATTAACTTCAGCGTTACGTGACTATATCGAAGTGATTTACGTAATTGGGACAGATTATAAATTGTATTTATCCGTGAAAACAAACCTGGAAAGAGACGTGAGGATTTTTATTAGGAGAATAAAGAGAGATTCTTCGTGAAGTGAATTATTAGAATATATCGTAAATTAAATTCAGGAGAACAGATCACAAATGTGCCGTGTACGTTGTGATTTTTCATACTTTTACATCGGATTGCAAAGGAAAAAATACAAATCATCGTGAGTAAAAGAAAACAGCGACTGAAAAGAGCTCTTGCCATAAATATTCCTATTATAACATGTCACGTTAAAATAAGTAAAACGTTATTCTCATGTTGTCTCATACAGTCAAACTGACGCATCAGCTTTATTTTTAGGGCAACCTTATGATTTGAAATGATTCATTTTAGCCTTTTTGAATGGAAGTTCCCCAAACCGGAAGTGCCACCCATAATTCAAAACGCAATTAGGTCGTCAGGAATAAGGTGGATATCATCACTCGTGAAAAGTCCTCTCCCCCTCTCACTCTCCGCAGTGATGATAGTATGGCGCCGAGTCCATAGATAAATATGCGCCGAGTCGAAGTGCTCCCAAGCACTTGCTGTGGTAGTCCGCCATACAATATAATTATCCACTTTCAGTGCTGGAATGTAACGAAGTACAAATACTTCGTTACTTTACTTAAGTACATTTTTCACGTATCTTTACTTTACTTAAGTAGAATAAATAGTGCCTACTTTTTACTTTTACTTCGTTACATTTTGCAGCAATTATTATACTTTCTACTCCGCTACATTTCTACAACTTCTGTTACATTTTCGGATCAGTTTTTCCCCTGCCAAAACGTAATCTGGCCGTCCATTCGTTGCACGTTTGTCTCGTCAGTGACGTTTGGTTGCCATAGATACAGTATATTAACCCGTTACACTTAATGCGTCTCGCACGCAGTGTGTTTATCGTGCAACTAATACGCAAAAATTTGTTTTTACGTGCATAGGAAACGCACCGTGTGTAATATAAGTTTGGTTAGGATTATGGCAAGTCAAGAGGTTCAGAATTACACCATAAATTAATCGCGTTTACGGCCAAACAGAGTTATTAACATATAGTAAGGATAAGCATGATGTGTATATTGCCTAATTGCGAACTTGTTTCAGAAATGGTGGCAACATTTTTTTTCCATGATTATTGAACATCATTATAGGAGTATTAAGTTGAATGAGTTAGAATTAAATGTTTTATTAATCATTAGAAAATAGTCATTAAGAGAATAAATTGTTATGCAAGTACTTTTAACTTTTAATACTTAAAGTACATTTAAAACCAGGTACTTTTTACTTTTTACTTAAGTATGGTTGTCATTGTGTTACTTCTACTTTTACTAAAGTAAATATTTATCTGGTTATTTGTACTTTCACTTAAGTACTGAGATTCAGCACTTCCTCCACCACTGTCCACTTTACACGCTTAGAAAAGTGCAACGTTTTATTTTGTGTCACCGTCCTTGGTCAAATTGCACTGTTCGAGTAACTATGTAGAGAAGACGTGGAGGTGTTTGGTCACTTCTCTGCTTGGCCCATATTGAATGAACTGGGCTAGTTAAGTGCGATAAAAGTATCACGCGGGATTGAGTGCACTCACTGAGACGACAGAGGAATGTATCAACTCGTCTTGGTTAAGGGAATAACATAGTTTAATATGAAAAACAGTGGAGTATCCCTTTAAAATGTTTGTCAGTAAGTTCGGCAGTATTTAAGAGGGACAATTTAAGTGGGACAAAAAAAAAAAACGGTCGTTCAGCGAATTGCGTTTATATAAATGTAAACTATAATAACTTGGGCAATAACCCCACACCACTCATTTCCCATCTTTTGTGCTCCTCTCAGACAGATCACGAAACTGCCAGAGGTTATCCTATCTCCCTCCTTTTTGCATTCGAAACTGCTTGCGGACTTTTCCGTCTCACTCCATCCTCACTGTTTTCGTTTTACCATCCCGTCATTGGGGATCCAAACTCGAGGCCAGCAGAGAAAAACAGGATCATGAAGTCCAACTGCTAAATGTCATCAAAATGATTTGCACGGTGCTCTCAAAATGGAGCTCCTCCTCTCAGAAGTGTATTTAAATCAAAGTCATTTGTAATATTTTCCAAATAGGAGATGGGGACTCCACAGCCGGAACAGAGCACACACGGGCAGGGAATATAGAAGTGCAAATAATTCCCTCATGTGGAAAGTCTGCAATTAACTGGGGATGTCAGCCTTTGTAAAATGTAATTGAGTTCAGGAAGAAATGAATGTCTCTAATCCCAACGACAGAGCACTGTCAGTCAGAGTTTTCGGATTCCCGAAACCCCCAAGTGTCCTGCTTGTTTATGCATTTCTGAGACTGGATTTCACTTTTTGACAGACCCATTCTGCCACATGGATGTCACTGTGTCTTTTTGAAATGGATCGGGGTCTATTTGCGCTAATAACACTCTCTCAAACTGTAATTTGCACCCTCTTTACAATAGCAGTGCAGTTTATGTTACTTGAAATAAAAGCTACTTACGATAATCACATCAAACGGCTTGCCGTATTTGAAAATGTGCTCGACCAAAGGCTTTTGGTTTTCTCGCAGAGCTGCACATTTCAATGTACGACGAAGAGGCGGTGTGTTAGCGTTGTGCCATCTCAATTCCATGGGTCAGTTGCAATCATACTTTTACCTGACGCTTACCGTCCGATCGATAGCCTCCTATTCTGATGTAAGAGGAGTGAATTACTTTTGAAACATCAGGCTTTCACTGTGGCATCTCAAAGACTCGCCTTTGGAAATGTCAACAGCTAAAGGCACTCAAATATCATCTGTCAACCAAACAAGAGAGAGCGGCAACCTCAAAGTGTCCCCTAGTCGTTTCCACTTACGAGACGATTGTTTTGTCCCCTCCAATTTCTCTCCATCCATATCCTCTGGCCTCGGTTTAATCCCTGGGTTTTTGAATGTGCACTATCATCGGTCGGTGAAGAGCGAGAGATCACGTCAGCCTTTGTGGAAAGCGTTCTGTTATGTGGTCTAATGTCTTGAGAACTCTGCAGGAGTCCTTTGGCTATACCCACATTAATCCAGATTCATTAAAAAACGCAAGTTTTTGGCCTTTAGTTTACTCTGAGATGGTGTTTAGCTTTTTGAAAAACAAAAATTTCCCCGTGTGGGTACATTTGAAAACGCAGCCAATAACCAACATTATTGTGCCTGCTATAGTACAATAGTGTTTAATGATTTTAAAGCTACAATACCCAAGATTTAGATGCCGCTAGATGGCGCTACATTCAAAACGACAACAACGGCTTTTCTTGATGACGACGTGGAGAAACGCGGAATGATGGGAACTGTTGTTTTCAACTCCACCGTGGATAAATCAGTCAGACAGGAATCGAAAATTAGTTGTCATGGATGAGGTAAAGTTAGATTTCTATAAATGTTGCGTTTACATGCTTGTTTTTCCGTAAACTGAAGTAACCGCAAGAGAAGTCAGGTTTAAGTAAATTAGTTATCACGGATGTTACTGTACGAGTCACTGGACGAAGCTATGGTGGAGAGGGTTTGAAGGGGCAGGTCTCTTGCAAGGAGTTGACGTGGCTGGTCCTCCTTTTTGGTAACTTTATAAAAATAAAAAATCATGTACATTTGACACATCTTTTCATGTCATGTAAGTATTCAACCACAGCTACAGTTTCACAAAATTAACGTTAAGGGGGTCGCACACCGGACGAGAAGCTCAACGCCGCGTCGCGCCACATATTTAAAATTCGAACACATTATTATCTATAAGTGGCGGCGCCACTTATCTATACATACATGTATCTATACATACCGGCGGCGCCATTCGGCGTCTGTCCGCGGCGCCCAGCAACGCCTCAGGACCGTGTTCAAAATCCTGCTGCGCCACAGAGCGCCATTTACATGGTTTATTTTTGTCTCAAAACGTTGCTAATGGATCCTGACTTTGCCCTATGCTTCAATATGCATAGTTTTGCATTCATTTAAAGAAATCAGCTGCTTGAATGACAATTGCTGATGTTATTAGATTTTTCAGGTGAGATTCTCAATTCATTCGGTGAACGGATGATCTAAGGTAAAGTTTTCAGAATGCAGACTCAGCAACGATTGTATTTAATTGTACAGTACAATCATAACACAGAACAGACATTATCCTCATTTCCTGTCATTAAACATAACAATATTGCTGGCCATACACTGATGAGAAAGTGCGCGTCCGGTGTTCGATAACGTTACTGTGGAGTTGTCCTAAACGTGGCGCGGCGCTTCTCGTCCAGTGTGTGACCCCCTTTACAGCCAACAATTCACATTCCCAGAATAAATGAAAAGAATAATTGTGCTCCATTCCATAACAAATGCGCGAAACAAGCTTACATTTGTTGCTTGATAGACGCTAACGCATAACTACAACTACCGCATTTGTCCAGGACTACACGTAGTACGAGCGGAAACCGAGGTAAGCGGATATGACGCGATTGACTCGCGACTCACAGCTCACCCCTGCTCACACGTCCCGTTTCCTTGGTTAAAATCTCAATTTTCTCGCGATTTAAACATTGATTGAAACGTTTGGAATATTGTAAGTTATCATCTTAACTAAATATATAACACTGGCCTTGTGATTTTGGTATATTTTAATGCAAAAATCTTAGGTATTGCACCTTTAAAGACCAAGGTCACAGTGATTTTGCCAAGTAAGACATTTCTGAATATTTAGTCCTTAACCCAACCCTATCCATAAGTTATCCAATAAAATCAGAGGGAAATGAGTGTGAATAACACTGATGTTGAAGCACCTAACCCTGGTTGTAAGCCTAACTGTAAACTTGTCCCTCAAATCTGATTGAAATATTGTCAACAAAGATGTTGATGCAGAAACATGTTGTCCTTGGTGAAATCATGTTCACCCAATATCAATGGGTTTCACTTTACAATAAGGTTCCATTCACTGTAAAAAAAAAATATTGTTGGTTCAACTTAAAAAATGAAGTAAGTTCATCGAAATGGAAAAATTGAGTTAATACAATGAAGGCGATTTATTTAATCTCCAGAAACTCAAAATATAATCATGATTTTTACAGTGTATAAAGTTAACATGAACTTAAAACTACTTTTAAATTTGTATCTATTAATAATAGCAATTACAGGTCACAATGAACTCTTCTGTTTTTATTAACTTAAACAAATATCATGAAGTTAATTCATATTATTCAGTACTTGATTACACTGGAACAAAGACACCCTAAAATAGTGTAACCTCACATTTAAGTTAATGTTAGTTAATTAATGCTTAAAGGAGAACTCCGGGACATTATTTTTTAGTCAATCTTGACCGTTAATGATCGCTTTGGATAAAAGCGTCAGCTAAATGAATAAATGTTAAACCTTTGTGAGTACTCAGTACTGTCTATAGAAAAAAAACAAACGATTTTTATGCCCTGTCTCTCAGTGAGCGTTTTTGACGTTTTGCACTGTGATTTAATCAGACGAGCAGCTTCTGGAAAACACTAGCCAGAGAGCGTTTTGAAACGAAATTGTTTCCAAATATATTCGGATGAATGTGGACGTAGCCTAAAGGACACATGACCTGACGTACAGAGACACAGAGGGTTCACGTCACAGCAGATTAGTGTTGCCTTGTTTTATTCTCCACTCTGAGTGTTAATCATACAATGGGATCATGCTGTGGACAGTATGGTGGAGCAGGTTGGTACATTATCTGCAGATTATTTGCACTGTTCTCCCCTGGTGAGCACCCCTCATGACTCCTGGGTTACAAAGTCATTGCCAGGGAAACCCACTCCGATATAGTGCCATGTTAATGGAATGAATAATCCTCCTTTGTTGAAATTCGCTTTTGTGTCAGTGGACACGCTTGGGGTAATTATTTTTAAGTGCACAATGCTCGGCATTCTGCTGTTGATTTTATGGCTGGACTCCTACATTGCCAGGCAACATCAACATATTTCCATATGTTTGATGAGTAGGGCTGTCTAGTCGTTTAGTCGACTAATCGGTCGATGCCGTCTTGGTCGACTGACATATTTATTGGTCGACCAGTTGCATTTTTTTTTTTTTTTACCAATAGAAAGAATTTTTCAATGATTTACTCCTTGATATTTATTCATTTATAAGCAGTTATTTATTACTGTATTCTAAATATAATTAGCCTATGTTTTGTCCCCAACTTTAAAATGCTTTAATTTAGGCTATTTTTGTAACTGCGCCACAGTTTAGCGCACACACATAATACACTCGGGAACCGCACCTGTGGCTGCGCTGCTGCTCGCGCTCGGTAAGGGATGCTGTATTCATTCAGTTAGAACGCTGCTTGTTTTGGCTTTAGTCGACAAAATGTCCAGGAAATCTAAATCTTTTGTCTGGCTGCATTTTAAAACAAAGACGACGACAAGACTGGAGGGAGGCGATCGCGTTGCTCCATTATGAGCGCGCAAGTCGCGCGCCTACATTTGAAATCGAACTTGACCGCGCAAAAGACGTGAGCAGCCTTTTAACGGCTGTCATGCTGACTCAATAGATTGTGTTTTCTTAACGTTTTTATTTGTACACTTGACGCATTTGAAAATAGCCTAAATAATGCAACAAAACGAAAATAAACCTATACGCGGTCCTACAGCCTATTGTTTTTAAGTTATTTGGGTTTTTTGTGTGTTGTAATACTCCTTGATCGTCAGGACGAAAGTTAACCCATAGCTTTGAAAGTAAAGAAGAATATAAAGCCTGTATAAACGAGAGCTTTTGTTGGGATTTTTCATTATGTGGCAGATAGCAGTTATATTTTTTGCAGCGTGTGGTGTGGTCAGGTGCGCGATTGTGACTGTTACTATAGACCGAGGACAGAGCTCTTCACTTTTTGCAGTTAAAAAATCACTTAATTTCCAAAGAATTGTATTATTATTATAGTTTTATTTATTTGTGATGTTTTTCGTTGTTGTTTTATAAATGCTCAATGACAATTGTTTAAAAAATGTTTAATCAAAACATCACGTTACATCATAGTCGACTAATCGTTGCGCAGGACTCGACTTTGGTCGACTAAGGATTTCTTTGGTTGAATACAGCCCTATTGATGAATCAAGTTGTCGGATATCATAAATGCCCAATGACAAGCTAGACTTTGTTTACAAGGCGCTTTGTTCACAATGGGTTTTCCCACTTTTTTACACATAGATATGTTTGGATTTTTGGTGAACTGTCCTACTAAGAAGTCAACCAATCCCACCATGAACATCATGCTGGTTGACCAGTCGACTAGTCGGTTCAGCAAAGCTTTTGATTATCTGGTGAAATAGGGACACTTGTTTTCACATGTTCATTACACAGGTCCACAATATTGAAAGGCCATGCTGGGTTCTTTCAGTCCAGGTTCTGAGGTCATCATGTGGACCAGGCATGTGGTGAGGCTGTTGAGAACTTTGTAGCAAGATGAGAAAGAAGCACAGAAAATCACAGATACACAGCATGGGCGAGCTTTGCTTCCCCCTCTCCTATTGACAAGCTGTTTTCTCCTTGCTCTTGTTATTTCTTTACAAAATCCACAAGGTCAGCAAGCATCATTATCAACCTCCAGAGTCCAGCTCAGCTGCAAAAAGATTTTAAAGACATAAAATTATTTATTATTCATTATAATTCCTGACCACCGCCACAAAGTTATCTTAATAAAAGCAGAGGTCTGATGTAGAGGTCAACCGATTGATCGGTTTTGCAGATGAATTGACATCCAAACCCATAGTTTGTCCTGGTTGCATGCGTTGCTGGAGCGAATGAGAAGGGTGCGCTGTCAATATACAGTACGAGAGCGACCTCTAGAGGCGACATAAAAACTATCTCTGACTCCTCGTGGTGTTTGTTTTGACACGGAAAACTGTACTCGGAACAGAGTGGGATTTTAAATAGACAATGAAACGGTATGTCTACTGTTAAATACTGTACTTGTTTCATATCATTATAAAGTGTTATATTTGTTGACTAGATGCTGCATTAGTGAAGAACAGCAGTTTGTTTGCTGTCGAGGCGCTAACATTAGTAGAACCTCAAGCGTTTAAATCGATGTAACAAAATGTCACGCAAGTCCAACCCAAATGTTTAGTCACGATTGTTACCATCTATTTGCATTAGTTTATATCCAGCTGGTCGCTTTAATGAATTCGTTATGCAGCGGAGTTGCATTTTTAAAGTCCCCGTGAAATCAAAATTGAACCTATTTACTTTGTTAGCGCATATTACTAGTCTTGTGGTGAACAATTAATCCGTGCAAGTAAAAATATATTTAAAAAATGTTTTACCTTGGTAATCTTTAATCAAAATCTGAAAAGTTACTTCCGGTCTGGAACGGTTTCTTTTTCTGATGACGTAGGTTTCACAAATTGGGTGGGGAAACGCTTAACCACTCCCCTCAAACCGTTAGTTTGCTATGAGCGAGAGATGGAGAGGAGGAGCGCTAGAGTAAAACCCTGCCCTCTGTTCAATATTCCGTTTCACTTGGAAATACGTCACAGCACTGGAGAAAAATCGTTTGCAACTTCCGGTTCACGGGGACTTTAAAGCTAGTGACACGAGAAAGCAAACCATGTCGTCATGCAGCCGATCAGAAACAAAACAGAAATTCATTCGATTTTAGGTCGTTTTTATTATCACTTTAAACATATTTTGCTATTTTGATTAGATAATCGGAACGGAACTTGCGACCATAGTTGGCTAACGATGCTTTCGGGAAACGCACCCCAGCGTGGGCCAACCTAGTCATCATTATCTGTAAAATCCACTATCGATTTCCACTTCTAGTCTGATGCATTCAAGCATGTATACAATTTTGCAGACCACAAATGCTTTTTTTGGCCATGTGTCCACCAAAGCGTTTTTAGCCAGCTGAAAACGCTAGACGCTCTGCTGAAGACGCCGTGCTTTGGCCGCTTGAGAGCGTTTTGGCAGCGCAGCGGTTTTTTCTGATGAGACGTTTCGTTGCTATGATACAGAATATATGCAGCATTTTGAATGTTGTGACAGTTGGTCGGTGTGGTTTAGTCCCGCCCCTCCTCCACTGTGATTGGACGGCTGGGTAAAATGTGAAAGTGCTGCGTTTTATCCAAAGTTGAACATTTTTCAACTCACAGCGACCAGTGAAAATGCTGGGCGCTTGGCGCTTCAGTGTGAAAAAACCGCTCAGCGCCTCGATGGCGTTTTAAAAACGCGGCGCTGCCATTGAAAACAATTGAAAACATACGCCAGGGGCGTGGAAAAACGCTTGGTGGACACACGGCCTTCGTCTTCCACAATGTACAGCAAGCATTTTTTGATCTTGCAATTTCACAGTTACTTCCACCCACTAAAGGCGGTCTAGTGGGTCTGTAGTGCCCGATTCCCTTCTATCGAGGGAAAGAACCAGGTGTGATTCCTAAACTCCCACAACACTTTCACCTTAACACTCATCCACTGTCCTCTAATTGTACCTTAAAAGCCTGAGTCACTCTCCAGCATCTCATTCTATTGTCTCTGCAGCCTTGAGCTCTGTCCTACTTGTCTGCAAGCAATGCTGCAGCAATCATGGAAGTGTGCCATATTCTCCTCATGACTTGATCCATCAGTCTGTGCCATTTAAGATGCTAATAATATTGGAAAGCTCCCAGTTGTGTGTTTGCACACACACGGTTGAGTTTGTTTGTGCCATGCTGGATTTCTTCAAGTGTGTGTGTGTGTGTGTGTGTGTCTATGCGGTGGAGCTGTCCTGCAAGGAGCTGAGAGTAAGCTTCTAAGATCAAAAGAGAAATGATACACGACAGCAATCACTTTATATTCGCCCAGCAGGCCGGCTGGAGCGTGCTGTGCCGGTGATGGAGGACTGCAGAAGCCACTCGAAATCTGACGGACTGCATTGAGCAGTTGGTGGGCCATGATTCAACGGTGCTGTAAGCGGTTTCAACGTCGCGCTATACAATGTAGCCACTGAATTAGACTTCGCCCTCCTACTAAACCACACCTCTAGGTATGATGTCAACCAGCTTGAAGTTTCCAGAACACCTATATTAGAGAAATCTGACAGGTAGTAAGGACATTTTATGTATTCCGTTCCAAAATTAATATTCACACTATAGTGTTGGGGTAACGCATTACAAGTAACGCAAGATATGTAATCAGATTACTTTTTTTCCCGAAGTAACTAGTAATGCGTTACTTTTAAATTTACAATAAAATATGTTACATTTTCAAATTAATAAGACAAGTTACTTATTGACTGACAGCTCTCCTGAAGTTCTGACTTTATATAAACATGATGATTCTTGTAGTTAGTCTAAATGAGAGCTTTTACTCATCATCACAAAAACAGATTCAGTATTCGTCAATATAAATAAAAACTGTGAATATTACGCAAACCTGCAATAATTCAATTAGTTAAATAACACACATATTTTCTGTATTTAATCTCCCTTTATTGACCTTCGACGATCCAGTTCAATCATACTAGTTGGATAAAAAGAGTGTTGAACTCTCTTCTCCTGCGTATTCTTCTGAAATCCAGAATGGTAAGAAAAACAATGCAAAAGTCATGTGACATTACTTTCCATAAAAAGTAACAGCACAATTATTTACATTTTTAGGGAGTAATGCGATATTAAAATATTACTTTTAAAAGTAAATTTATCCAACACTGCACATAACCATTTAAAGGTTTTTTTTTTTCTTCAAGTGCACCAAGGTTACATGTATTTGATCATAAGTATTATGTAATATTTCACAGTATTATTTTTTTTTTTAAATTGTGAAATAACTTTTTTCTATTGGAATATACTTTAAAATGCAATTTATTCCTGTGATGGTGAAGCTGTATTTTCAGCATCATTACTCCAGTCTTCAGTACCACATGATCCTTCACAAATCATTCTAAAATAATGATTTGATGCTCAAGAAACATTTGTTATTATTATCAATGTTTTATAATGTTTTACATTATAAATATCTCTTCTGTCACTTTTGGCCAATTTAATGCATCCTTGCTGAGGATGCATTAATAAAAGTACTGTAATACATGTAAAGTAGTAGTGTTTGTGATGATCACAGATGTCTGGATTAACACACCACAAATAACACATCGTGGCACTCGTGGTTAAAGGATGCTTTTATTAAGTCGTGTTAAATCGTAAATCTTCTTTTATTTAAATCAGATTATAATGGACAGTGTGCATATGGCTTGAGTGCATTTTGGTTGGTGCTGATTTGTGAATTTTTGAAGAAGCTACTTTGAAGATTTTCAAAAACATTCATCTAACTGTATAGTTTAGTTTAAAAAAAATCTTAACACAGATATAAATACAGTACCAGTACTTAACATCTTATAATACTTAAATTAAACCTAATTGAAATTAACCTAAGTTAGCTTATACGAAATCAGACCACCTAATGCTGTAGTTGAGAGTAAAAAGAGGGCGTTCAAAAAAAAATGTACCATAATATAACATTTTGTTATACACCAATGCTACATGTTGTAGGGGAAAAAAACAGCTTGTTACTATAAATTCCACACTAATAAAAAAGCTGAGGTACCGTCACTCTACCGAAAAACGTGATTATGTCAGTAGCGTCTCTTTTATTTAGCTCCAACTCTGGAGGTGTGATTGCACTAGCACACATGTGGGACTTTGATAGTGTCTGTACACCAGAACATTGTTCACTGTGACTTACATATCTTTGCATAATGAAACTAGTTGTCTTTGAGAAGAGCAAACGAATGAGGATTAAAAAAGAGACTATTGTAAAAGTCTGTCTCCCAAGAGGCTTAAACGGGAAGTGGCAGCACAACAATCTGAGGATTACATACTGGATTTGAGTGAGAAGCTCTGGATATTCCTCCTTATCTATTTATCACACCGGAGAGGCCAAGGTTCGGAGACCAAATTCAGTGACCACTTGTTTTAAAAGCCCGGGGTCTGGAAGTGCGGGGCTGAATTAGGGATGCTTCAAAATGGTCCATGAAGAAATATTAGGTTAGAAGTGAACGAGGAGAGAATGTTAAGTAGTGATACTTCAATTTTAAGCTTCTTGTAAATTATCAGCCATTTGCCTTTAATTTATCCCTGACTTGAGACTCTGAAGAAAATGGCGCTCCCTGTCTTTGTCAGAGTCCTCGGGGAGCACCCACTCCAAGTAGTTTTTGTCTCTCTGGTTTTGTGTGTCAGTATTTTTTTATTTTGTTTGTAGCTGGCATGCTTTTCCGTAAGCCGTCAGACACTATCCTTAAAGAACAGAGAGCAAAATTATCTCTAGTGAAAAGATATGGAAGATAATAGAAGCAGTTCTTTAGTGAGAACGAGGGAAGATAAACCGCAGAGGAGGAAGGTAAGACACCTCGGCCGCCACGGATGACAGTAAACACCCATTCTGTCCTATGAGTCTTTATTCTGACCAGAGACAGCACAATTGAGACCCTGATGAGGAGCGCATGCAATTACTCTCTCTTAATAAAATCTCATAGTTCCAATTATACCCCAGCACAATGGCCACCGCGCTTGACTGCTGATTGAGTTCAGTTCACGTGGGACTCGCGCTCTTCCTGCTCCCTCCCCTGCCAATTGATCCAGAACAATCTAAGCGTGATGCTCGAACGCTTTGAAGAAGATTCCCCACCATAGTCTCAGCCTCAGGTGGGTTTGCACCGATACTGCCCATAGTCCAGTTCCCTGATGTGAGATACAGATTGCATATTTCTTGCACCTTGAAAACATTTGAACATCTGAATCAATATTGTAAAAAATTCTTTTTAAAAAATAAATATCATTAATTACTAATTCACATATTTGAGAAGTTGCACTACTTTATCATAAAGCTGTGAATTTATCTGGTATTTCAAGAGACTTACCTCAGTCATGAAGGGCTGTACACTAAAAAATAGTATTTTAAAAATGTAGTACAACCAACTGGGATGTTTAAAGGAGTAGTTCACTTTAAAAAAAAAAAAAAACTTTTGCTGATAATTTACTCACCCCCATGTCATCCAAGATGTCCATGTCATTCTTTCTTCAGTCGAAATTAAGAAATAAAGGTTTTTGATGAAAACATTCCAAGTCCATATAATGGACTTCAATGGGAACCAAACGGTTCAAGGTCCAAAAGACAGTTTCAGTGCAAACTGTTCAAAGGGCTTTAAACGATTCCAGATAATGAATAAGGGTCTTATCAAGTTATCAATTATCGCTCATTTAAAAAAAATAAAATAACAAAGTTTAAGTTTTATAAGCTCAAATGCCTTGCTCTGTTCTGTGATGCGTGTTAGTCACTCTCCTGTTCAAACTCGTTTTTCAAAATGAACGAATCTTTTTTCGTGTCATTTGGTTCATTCAACGAACGAAACAAACAAATTGACTGAGAAAAAGATTTGTTCATTTTGATAAACGAGTTCGAACAGGAGAGTCACGAACGCGCACCACAGAACAGAGCAAGGCGACCATTTGAGCTTATAATTTCAATTTAAATTACATTAAACTGATTGCTCACTTTAATTTGATGAGTTAAAGCAATATAAAAACACATGTTGTCATAACTTATTTTTTTGACAGTGTATATGTGGGATTATGTGATGTAATTCACAATTTTGTTTTGCTTATTCTCTGCATTTTCCTATATGTTTGAACCAGATGACGAAAGTTTTTCAAATATTAATAAACAGTAAAAAAAAAACTGTTTTGTTAATCGATTTTTTTTTTCATTTTTTATTATTAATTAGTCTATTGGGTATTCCGTTGATAAATGAAAGGACCTTATAGGGGTCCTCCCATCCAATAAATCTTTTATAAATCTACTTTTGATATGAAACAACGTCTCAGATTTCAAATAATGTTCATTGTACTACGAAATAAAAAATATATATTTTTGCCGCAGTTTAATGTGTCGTGACAGAACGCTGTAGCACCTCAGATTAAGGCCTTGTTTACACGAGAACGCTTGCGGGTGAAAAAGTAAAAAAAAAAATATCCGATGTGCCTTTGGTTTACACGGCGACGGCATTTTTGGGGCTTAAAAACGCAAAAGTCTGCTCGACAGGGAATGTTGTACGCAGGTGCGTAGACTTGGTGTTGTTGTGTGGCAGTGCTTCACATCGCCACCTAGCCGCCTGGAGTGCATACTACATCGAATTTCACTCACTTTTGCGTCACCATATGCACACGGATTTCCCACCCATAACGCTCGTCTAAACTCAGAATAAAAAGTGAGAACGCAATGCCACTTTTGCGTTTTCTCTTCAGATCTTTTCAGTGTAAACATCGCCTAATAGAAGCGGTACCACCAAGCGACACGTAAACTGATCTCCTCCACTTTAATACCAGCAACAGTGTGAAATAAACATGAATGGCCATCTGGAGGAATATTAAAAGATATAGAACAACTTAGCAAAATCCGTAGGCCTATCATATCTCGTAATTGCTTAATAAGTGTTTCAAGACGTCAATAAAACGATAAACGATATCACGTAACGTAACATTTACCTTAGAAAAACCATGAACTCGTTAGTCATCTAGAAAAATGATCGCATAATGATTAAATTAATCCCATAACATAACATTTGTAATCTTAAATATATTTTCTCATTGAATCTCCAAATAAATGTGGGAAAAATATAAAGACATTATTATAAATATTTAGTCTGCAAAAAAATTAAGACGAGTGGCAGCACTTAGATGTTACCCTTGTAATCTAGTGGTTAAAATCTGACATATTAACTGGAAGTTTACAAATAGTGGGTGTTGAACTATTACTGTTGTTTCCTTGATCAAGGCACTTATCCCAAAATCATGTAGGCTACATCATGCTATAAAAGCATCAGATAATGGCACATTAGAATGGAGATGCTGGTACGATGTTGTCTTGCTCTAGCCCATGGAGCCAGTCGTTCAAGTCTAAAGTTTAACCCAGCTATCAGGGAACATTCTGTGAACAAGGTTTGCTTAAAATTACGGACAAATGTTCTTACAGTAACGTTAATAGAACATACATTGTAAAAAAATATATATATAAAAGTTGCCAAATTTTTAAGTACAATCAACATTTGAACTTAAATCACATTAAACTTGTATAACTTTAAAAAGCTGAAAATTGCTTGACTTATTTTGACGAGTTAAAGGAGAACTCCGGCGAACAATGAACCTTTGGTCTAATAAAACATCGGTACCTAGTCAATCGTTCTCTGAGATTTGTTTTCATGATAATCGAATGTAATGAGTTTTATCTCTAAAAACTGTTTAGCGTATAATGTTAGTAATGGGAGCATTGACTACGTAAAAAGAAATCGCTAGTTTATACCACTAACAAGGCTCAAAATAGCCCCACACTAACGCAGTAACATAATGAGGCTCCATACATGCAAAACGAAGCATTGAGAACTTTGTAAGTGTACAGACCGTTTAATAAGAAGATGCTTTATAAAGACAGTTCACTTCGCGTATACAGACAGGAGCCATCTTAAAAAATAGTCTCGATAAGTCGATCCCTGAACGCCTTTCATACAGTTCAGAAGTTCGTTGAACTTCATACATTTCAGATCACTCAGCACGACGTTCGTGGTTTGACCAAAAACGTTTGCACAAAAAAATTATTTATACTTCGTTCGTTTTTTTATTTTCTGAAATGTTTTAAATAGATGTTTTTTAATAAAGTTTTGAATAATCTTAGTTATGTTATGTCCTGTGACATTAAAACCTTGAAATGAAGACATTATCTTATCCCTAACTCATGAAGACAAGCATTGAAACCACACAATCATAGGATGAAACAACAATAAAAAGGAAATATTTAGTACTAAAATTACATAACGGGATAATAATAATACAATTATCATGTAATTTAATTCCAAGTAGCTCCTTAAAATTGCTACTCAAATCCTCCACCTCTGCATCTGAAAATCTTTGTATATACTTTGCGAGTTTTCTCCTCAGTCTTAGTCATGGTGCATTGCAGGGCAAACATGATGCCCCTTGAAAATACAAATTCCATCATCAGGCTCCGAGGGGAAGTGCATATCTTTTGAGGTTCAACAGCGGTCAACAGGAGTTGTATTTTTCCCTGCTGTGATGGTGCTGTCAGCACGGCTGATGGTACAGCAGCCAAATCCTCTCACACACCTGCCCACAGCACAGAAAACAGCAGCTCATTGTTGCCTTTAATCAAAAACAAGAAGTATATCAGCAACCACAACATAATTAACTGGCACGTTGCTAAACCTGCTCTTGCTTATTTGCTGTGACACTGTGAAAAACACTGTTAAAGCTCAATTTCCCTCCACTAGCTGTAAAACAATTGTGCTGTATAATAATGGTAATCTACTCGCATCTGGTTGCCAGTAATGTACGGTTAATTTTACAACCCTTTACCGTTAATTTACAGCTCTCTTTTTTAACAGTATGTTAGCGTAAAAATACCATTGATAGTAGGGGTGTAACGGTACACAAAAATCACGGTTCGGTACGTACCTCGGTTTTAAAGTCACGGTTCGGTACGTTTTCGATACAGCAAAAAGAAAGAAATGCCAGAGAAATTTCCTATTTTTTAAAGAAAATATATATTTTTAAATAAGTGAGTTTTCCTAGATCTTGAAACTTTCAGGTTTATAAATGGGGGTCATCTTTGAAGGATGAACAAATAATGTTTTGGTCATCACATTAAAAATAACATTTAAATATATATTTATTTATATAATATTTGAATTTTGAAGTGCTGGAAAAAGATGTGTGAAGTACTTGAAAGCATTTCACCATTCCAGCCAAACTGGTTCCAGTTAGTGTTCCTATATTAAATCCATGGTGAATGTTGCTGGTCTGTGGACGTAAAGTACTAGTTCATTCACGGGTCAATGTTTCTCCTGGTTTCCATGACAGCGCTATTTGATCTAATAGAGATCTACGGTTAATAACGGAGAAATGTGAATGCTTCTCACTAGATCTCGCAGCGATGTTATTACCTCAGTGGCGAATTCAAATGTTTTCTTTACCGGATCTCTTAGCGCGGTGTGGTAACAGTGTTGCTTGATGGAGATCGGCTCGTGCTGCACAGATGTTGCTGGTCCGAACCGATGAACGATCCGTGAAGCACATAACGAGGAGCGCAGTTTCGTTCTGCTTTCATTACGCTTGCCATTTGGTGTTGCGTTGGCCGCGTCAGCACGAATTTTGCCGGCAGGAAAAATGGTCCAAGCAATCGTTCGGTTTGTATGCGTACCGAACCGGAAGCCTCGAACCGAAACGGTTCAATACGAATACATGTACCGTTACACCCCTAATTGATAGTAATATCATTTGGGAAACCAATTGCTTCAAACAGTTCGAGTTCAAAAACTAGTATTTATACTGATAGTACTGTGAACTTCATTTGAGTCTACTAACTATTAAGATCTCTTAATATACAGTAAAACTGCAAAAACCTAATGTGTAATAGTGAATTAATTAAAAACACGACTTTAACTAAAATTTTTGCAGTTTATATTTAGTGAACAACAGCACACATGTATATGCTAAAGTACTTTACACAGTGACTGCTTTTAAAGGGATACTCCACTTTTTTTGGAAATAGGCTTATTTTACAACTCCCCCAGAGTTAAACAGTTGAGTTTTACCGTTTTCGAATTAATTCAGCCGATTTTCGGATATTTAGAAGAATATCAGTAACCAGACAGTTTCTGGGCTCATTGACTACCATAGTAGGAATAAAATATACTGTGGAAGTCAATGAGACCAGAAACTGTCTGTTTACTGATAAATAATATAAAAAACGGCTGAATACATTAGAAAACGGTAAACCCACTGTTTAACTCTGGGGGAGTGGTAAAATAAGCCTATTTCCAAAAAAAGTGGAGTATCCCTTTAAATAAAAGCAACAGCAACATCAGTGTTTCTCTGCTCATCCTTGACTGATACTACTCTCCAGCACAATGGTGACCCACACAACTAATTAATTAAGCTAACAGATCTCGCCTTTATCATCTTGTGCAAAAACACATAAAACACTTCAGTTTAATATTTACTCTCCTTATCAGTTGTTGACTTCGCATAACTTTTTTCTATGAACTTTCACTAATATTTCAGTGAAAATAACTTCCTTCGTTTAGTAAATCTGACTGTTACATTTTACAGTACATTACTGTTTTTCCTTGATTTCACAGTAATCTACTGGCAGCTGGGTAAGAATAAAAATGTGGCCTGATGGAGCTGTTGATTACTAAATTAATTTATACCTTTTTCATTTCACAATTCCAACACTACTGAGGAATAAGCATACCCGTCATTATCCACTACGATATCTCTAAAGCTCACATGAATTTGTTTTAGATCATTAAATGTGACCATTTTGGTGCTTAAACGCTGCCTGCCAGTCATTGACTGTCTGTTGACCAGCATTCAGAACTCAGCATTTGCTGTTGTTCTCAGCAGGAAGCTTGTTAGTTGCAAGCTTTCCCACTGACCCAGACCGACGGGAAATGTTCTTGTCGACTTCATCATTTGCTTTCCGATATAGGTCAGATGCGTCGTGCTCAGACACTCTCTCCCCAGTCTGCTGTCAGCTGATTATGTCAGATTAATTTCACATGGACCTTTGAATGGTCTCTCCTTTGATGGCCTTTGATTTGCTGAGATTTATTTATTTGACTCTGTGCGCTCGCCTCGCGTGGACCGTGATAGCGTGATGATAAAGGTCGAGCGTTAGATCTGTCGGGTCCCACGCTGTATTTCCCCTTGTCAAATCCGCACAAGTTCCAGCTTCTCGGTCCTCCGCTTGGATGCCAACCTGAGCTCTCATACAGAAGGAATGGACAGATCACCCTTACTATGCAGCTGCAGGAAGGACAGAGAGAGAGAGATAGTGAGAGAGAGAGAGAGAGAGAGAGAGAGAGAAACAGGGGCTCTGAGAGTGAAGGACAGAGGAGGATACAGACAGCGAAAGAATGACACAGAGAGAGAGAGATGGACCGAGAGAGAGAGAGATTGATTACTTCAGGGCTTGACACAAGCTGGCACCCATCAGTAATCCTTCAGTGACACTCTTCCGCTGTCATGAGCTCAAAGTCTGGTGCGCTCTCTAAATCCTGCACATACACTTTAACACTCTTAGGAATGGCAGTCTTTCTCTGTTCTCCTGGGCTCCCTGTGACTGACAAGCGGGAGTGGAGTGACTTTGAGGAGTTTAGGCTAAATATGATGAGCTTTTCAGCAGAACGCTTAGACGCTGTCACAGATGAGCAAAGTAGGAAATTGCAGCGTATCTGTTGCTGTGTAGAGAGAAACTTCAGCTCTCTGCCGTGAGCTATCCTGTGTGGCTGATCCAAGTGGTCAAGATGTACAAAAGTAGCCTAGTTCTGTTTTCTCACAATATTGTCACAATAGCTAGTGTCCTTAGACAATATGTGTTTGATATGTGTTTCTCTGCAGATTTATTAAATGTATGAATATAATGTTATTTTTCGGCTACCATATACAGTTTACATTACTGTAAAAAAAATAATCCTGTAAAAAAAAAATGGTAAACTACTGGCAGCTGTGGTTGCCAGCATCATATGGTAAAAATACGGTGTGTAACTGTTTTTGAAATGAACAGCTATACCGTTTGTCAGCTAGAGCTCTATGTGGTTAATTTACCGTTATATACTGTAATTTAACAGCATATTTCTGTAGCTGACAAAACGGTATTTAGCTGTTAATTTTAAAAACGGTAACACATCATATTTTTACGGTATGATGCTGACAACCACAACTGCCAGTACACTCTTAGAAGAAAAGGTTCTATATAGAACCCCTAAAAGGTTCTATACACTCTTAAAAAAAGGGTTCCTCTGGGTTCTATATAGAACCCTGGGGTTCTGTACTTGGCCAATAGAACCTTTTACAAAAAAAAAAATGGTTCTATATAGAACCATTTTGGAGTTCCATATATGAAGTGGGGGATGGAACCGTTTCTGGTTCTAAATAGAACCATTTCTTCTAAGAGTGTATATAGTTTACCGGGTTTTTTTTTTACAGGATTATTTTTTACAGTGTATGCATTTATTAGGGTGTATATCATGTCACAATATATCGCGCAATACAAAAATGCAACAGTATCGTGCATAGTGACAATATTTATCGTGTATAGTTCACCCGAAGTGAAAATTGCTGTATAGTTTTAGCGTCAGTACGACATTAATAATGTTGAATATAATGTATAATAATGCACATTTTTTTACCTGTAAAAAAAATGGCCTACATTATTTTAAATATATCTAGTCAGTGAAATAGTGCAAGCATTAAATAATTCTGTTTTCAACTCCAGAATTGTGAATGTTTTTATTGTGGTGTCACCAGCACCAAGTCCAAGCCTATTCATTATCAATGCACAATGTAATACCAAATTTAGCATTTTAATCAACAGTTCATTTTTTGTTAAACTTTTATCACATGTCTTTTGTCACATGGAGTATCGTAATAATATCGTATCGTGAGTTCAGTATCGTGATATTTATCGAATCGTGACATGAGGGTATTGTTACACCACTAGCATTTATAGTAGTAATATATCCAATTAATATATAAGCATTAAATAATTAATGTATGCGTATACATATGAAGAGTTCAGATGCAAAAGCCTCTAAATACCATTTGAAATTTTCTTCTTTAATGATGATTTTTATCAAACTTGTATATTTAAGTTCAGTAATTTCACTTAAATAACAATTAATAGGTAATTATCATTGCCATTTAAGTGAAATCACTGAACTTAAATATACAAGCTTGACAAAAATTATCATTCTAGAAGAAAATTTCAAATGGCACTTAGAGGCTTTTGCATCTGAACTCTTCATATTATCATAGATTATTACAATATCACCTTTTTTATTGTTCTACTTTATGTATATTATAATATATCTATGTGCATTATAAAACAAAGTTACTGCACCATAGCTGCAAAAATCTAGGGAATTGTGGACCTCTTTGATTTGAGTCTGATCTCCCAAATCATCCCTGCTCTGTATCCCAAAGTCGTCCTCCTCATACATCGAACATATCTGTAATTGAAGTTTTATTTGCTGCAGTGTCTCTGCACTGTACACTTCCTGTTAGCGCCCTAACTCTACCTTCAACAACCCACCTAACACATATACTGACTTGGCCGGTAAGAATCACTGAGCCATCTTTCTATTTTCTCCTCCTGGACAGATCCTCACACTGGAGCGGTTCAGATTGATTGGCTCGGTATTGATCAGAACATGTGCCGGGGCTAAAAGCGAAAGGGATGCTTCTGTGTACCCCACGGATTAATGGAGAGGAGCCCAGTCTAGCCTGGCTCTTTTGATCCACAGAGGATTAGAGGAGATTGCTGTGTACGAAAGCAGGAAGATGCTGGTCCATCAGACAGCTCGTCCAGCAGACGTGAGCAGAATGAGTCAGGGTGTGAACGTGTGAAGCGCTTTCATTCAGATGCAGATAAACACGCATAATGTCGCGGGGCTTTTCATGAGGTAGAGCAGGCAGACGTGTGACTTCTTCTACCTCATATCTAGATTAATTACCCATTTGAAGAGACAGCTGGAGGATCTAACCCATGAGCTATGTAAACACTCCTGGATTGTTCTATATTCTGAGCATGGACATCCACTGAAGAGCATCACACACCCTGATGAGAGTTCGCTCGCTCACTCGCTCGCTCGCTCTCGCCGGTGGAATCAGTTTTCTCAACTACTTAATATCCTGCTGTCTTCTCATGTTTGTTGTGATCCAGCAACGATGACTCTCAAACAATATTGTCATTGCCAGCACAATATGTAACATAGATTAGTCATTTCTATAGGCCGAGGCGGAATGTGCTCGTTTTGAGGGAAAATATGTGAAATCTGATTAAAATTGATTCAAATGTGCAAAGTGGAGCTGAAAAACACAGCTCTTCAGTGTAGTTGGATTCTTGGACTTCTATAGGCTATTGGTTCTAATGAGTTTTTGCGTAATAGTGAATGAAAAACATACAGCGCAAGCATTGTAGTTTGATTGCTGAACAAATTACTCTTATGAATCAATCACTTCTTTTTAGTGAATCAAAAATAAAAAGCAAAAAATCTTAAAGAAACCTTTTTTCAAGAATTGTTTTAAAATTATTTATCAATAAAACAGTGTCGGTATTGTTAACTAAAACAACGGTAACACTTCATTTTAAGGTGAAGTAGTTACAACATGTAGTAAATGTTGCATAATTACAAGTAACTAACCCCAACTGTAAGTACATGTAGTTAATTAATATTACACAGTACATATATGAACTAAAATAATGTGTAACCAAAACAACTCTTAACATAGTTTTTGTCAACTGAAATAGAATAAAATAAATTATAAATATTACAAAATTATTGAAATAAAAAACATAAAACGAACAAAAATGTCACTTATAACAAACATGTTCTTTGTATACAAAATTAAAATGAAACGAAAAAAAAATAAGCTAATTCAAAATATTAATAAATAATAGAATAATTTATTAAACTGTTTGTCCAAGCAGTGTGTCACAGATTGTGCTGCTATAATAAAACACAAACATGAAGATAATTAGGCAGTCTAATCCACAAAGTAAGAGTAGCAAAACACACATCCAACATAAACGAGACCCGACAACAATGAACAGAAACAAGGGAACTTAAAGGGAAAATCATTTTTGATATGTTTTAGCTTTTCCTCAAGGGCATCCTTTGTTTCCGCAGTAGTTTTTAGGTCAAACGTTTTTGTCTGACAGTCATATAATGCAGGTCTATGGTCACCACCTCAAAGAGCACACACAGAGTCCAAATTAAACGATATAAATACTGTTCGTTTTCTCACACAAACCGCTCGTTTCGTGTCTTAGACCATCAATGTGTCCTTACAATTACGAGTCATTAAATCATGTTTAATTTGGACTTCTCTGTGCATGCTCTTTGAGGTGGTGACCATAGACCTGCATTATATGACTGACAGACAAGAACGGTTTGACCTAAAAATACCAAAATTGAAACTACTGCGGAAACAAAGACACCTACATCTCGGATGCCCTTGAGGTAAGCTAAAACATACCAAACAATTAATTTCAAAGTGAACTATCAAATTTAAATGCAGGTGCTAATGAAGGTTATTAACGACACACAGATTACAGAGATGAAGACTCAAATCAGAAACCATGACAACAAACAAGGCAGGGTGCAAACAGTGCAAATCAAATCAAAGTCCAAACTGAGTGACTGTGACACAGTGATGGACGGAAATAGTTTTTAAAACTTTTGTCTTTCTGAAACAGTCGTTATATTCGGGCCACTTGTGGTGCAGAATCTATGCTTTTAATGTGTTTGTGTTTATGACAGTTCCTTTGAAAAGGCCAGGATAAAGAAACTCCGATCAATAAGCCCAGCTTGATATTCACAACAGTGAGGCTGAGGGAAGCAGTGTTTTTAAAAAAAAAAAAAGTTGAGGCTGGCCTTTCAATAATTAAGACAGATTTGGGAAAGAAAACATCTCGGAAAGAACGTGTAAGAGCGAGTGCTTTGATAATATCCCACTGATTCATAAAACATTCATACACTTTTCATTCTCAAACTTGTCAGTCAGATCTCTGTACCTTGTTCTCTTCTTTTGATATGCAGGTCTTTGAGGCTGTGCGGGCTCTGCGAAGATCTATAATCACAGCTCTGAGCCCCCTTCCAAATCTATTTGATAAAAAAAAAAAAAAGATATTCCCATTTAGAAAATAAGGGATCAAACGGTCATTATTCAAAATCATGTGGCCGCCTTTAAATGCAAATGCAAAAGGTTATCCCTGCCCTTTGACTCAGAGAATATCCCATGGCATATTATTTTATGAAGTGCACTGATCCGATGCAGAAAAGCTGGCCGCGCAACGGTAGACGGGGAGAGGAACCACGGATTTAGCCGCAATCTGATTTACTTTCGTCGTGTTGCACGCAGTGAGATAGGCACTTAAAGTGATGAAGCAGAGCGTCAGGTTTATGTTCCTCACGGCGCTCGCGCAAATGACTCGTGGCATGTGATCTACGCCACGACGGCCTATAGGGGGGTGTAGGAGCGTCAGTTAGTCTCTCAGGTCGTATCTGGATATCTTACGTCAGAAAAAATAAACGTCTTTGGGAAGTAGTGGTGCACGTCAGGAGCCATGGGGGCCGAGTGGGTGGGGTTGCTGAAGGCAGAACAGTTCACAAACCTTCAACAGCTTCGGGCAAAAACAGCTGTGTTCTTTACAGGAGTGCCAAACATGCGTTGCCCACAGAATTCGGCCTTGCGTGATCAGACTTCTCAGTCGTGCTGTGAGATGGCACTCGGTGTGTCGGCACTCTTTTCTTTCCCTTGGAATAGTCTGGCTTTCATCAGCTTTTCCGTCGAAGAGATGGCTCAAAGGAAAGCTGTCATCTTTCAGCTGACAGGCTATACTCCACAAACTCTGAGTGAAGAGGTGTGCCCGTGTCCCTTCTGCGCCTTGTCAAAGTGGCAAAGAAAGTGGAGGGATGCGGCGAGAACCTTTCCCGCCTGGATAAGTAGAAATCTTTGCATTGTGTTTACAGTATGTGAAGAAACACTGCTGGTCACCAATGTCTGCTGTGTGTGTTAGGGATAGGCCTTAACTTTTAAAAAGTGTACTTGTTACACAAGTAATAAAGAATATTGTCACGGCGTGGGTTTGTCTTGTCGTGTTTAGTGGTTCCCTGTCTATCTATTAGTCTCCACAGGTGTTTCCCGTTAACCACGCCCCCTTGTTATCCCTATTCTAAATGGTTTTAATTTACTGTATTTTATTTTTATCATAATTTATTAACTTATTTTTTATTCTAAACTGTTTTAATTATTCTGATTTCTTTTGATTATTTTAATTTCTTCTATGTAAAGCACTTTGAATTGCCATTGTGTATGAAATGTGCTATATAAATAGACTTGCCTTGCCTTGCCTTGCCTTGATCGTTTGTCCCTGTATTTAAATTACACAAATACTCAGGCAAGGGAACAAGACTCGGGAGCAGAACAACCTACTTTAACATAACAATCAAACAAAAACTCACAATGACTGGACTGAAACACAGGGCTTAAATACAGTCTAGAGAGGATAACAACCCAGACAGCAAACTGACATTGAATCAACGTGGAAACAACGTCTCTCGTGACATTGAAACAACGTTGATTTTGCTCATCGAATTAACGTTGAACCAACGTCAGACGCGGCATTCTTCAAAGCTAAATGAAAATTGAAAATTGGTTTGCTTTCATAACGTTGAAACAACGCGTTGATTTCAAGTTGATTTTCCGTTAGTTTTGAAAGAATGACGCGTCTGAAGTTGGTTCAACGTTAATTCGATGAGCAAAACAATGTCAGATCAACGTTGTTTCGATGTCATATTTCCACGTTGATTCAATGTCAGTTTGCTATCTGGGAAGGGGGCGTGGTTAACGGGAAACACCTGTGAAGACTAATAGACAGACAGGGAACCATTAAACATGACCAGACAATCCCACACCATGACAAATATACTTAAGTGCGAACTAAACGTAATGTTTTCAGACACTTAATTGCACGTAATTGAAAATGTGTAGTTCTCTTACGAGGGTACTCTCATGTTGAGTAAGCTAGCTTTTGCTATGGGAAAACATCTTTTCTCAAGAATGCTTAAGCCTAAAATTATCCCTTATAATTTGTATTAATTTAAAATGCATTTTCTGCAGTGAGCAGACCTTGGCGAGGTAACTCGCACGCCTATAGAGAGCCTAAGTCCCGCCCCTCCGCTTCCGGCTCATGGGACCTTATATCGGAAAAAAAAATTATGGTAGTCAATGGCGAGAGACAACTTATCTTTTTATTCCGTCTGAACTGTGCCCTGAATTACTCGTATGATGTTTGTCAATTTAAAAGATAATTCTGAAAGTCAAAAACGTTGCAGTTTGTCATAAAACAGAAGAGTAACATTTCGTTTTATGTGAAAATCGCTCATTGAACTACATCTCCCAGAAAGCGAAACAACGACAAGATCCGCTGCTCAGTGTGTGTGCAGTTTGGTACAAAACTCTCAGGTATGGCGGCGTAATGTTACGATTATAACGCAAGACTTTAGAAACAATGACAGACATTAGCCTCAGTAAAGTTAGCTTCATTCATTGAGAGAAAACGTGCGCCTTTGGGGTTTGTAGTCTTTGTAATTACGTACATGTATTTTCACAGTCAACGGTTTTACATCAAACTGCGACTTTCCTACTTTAAAATGTATCTTTTAAATTGACAAACATCATATGTGTAATTCAGGGCACAATTCAAAAGAGATCAAAATATTTGTTGTCTCTCGCCATTGACTACCATACAATATTTTTCCGAAATAAGGTCCCATGGTGGTCGACCGAAAGGGGAGGGACTTAGGCTCTCTATTGGCTGCTCTGCGGCAACCGCTGCAACCTATCGAGGGACTGCTCATGACGTAAGCACCAATGAGGGCGCTGGCGCTCAGTCGTCATGTCCTGCGCGAATGGGCGTGGCTTATGCAGCCAGAGCTCGATAGGATAGACGCTCCTTGCTTTTCATCGACTGAAGCGAAACCACATGGAAGCACAAGCTTCTAGAGAGAACCGAGTTTACGTTAGTAACCGAGACGTTCTCTTACAATAGTACTCTGGTGTTGCGTAAGATAGCTTATGCTACAGGAACCCAATTTAAAACGCAGTGCGTGCTAAATCTACCACAACACTGACCCAAAGGCGAGCGCCCTGAGCTCATATGATATGGGCATATAAAAAGCCGACAGGGAATGGGCTTAATAAGAATGATACAAGAATGATCCCGCCTTTGCTTCCTGCTTCAGTTGAAATTACGCCAAAGCTGCGCATTCCAAGGCACTTTAATGGGCCTTTAAGGATCTATCAACCGGTGCCGTCCAGAGTTTCATGACAGAACTTGGTATTAAGAAACAGTCATGAAAGTGTACTTTTTAAAGTAACTTAAGCGGTTTTTATTTCACAATCATACTTTGTTTTAAATATACTTGTAAGATCTGAAGTACACTACAGGTGCACATTCAAAACAATTAAGCCCACATCTTTTTCACTGGTATGCTGATGCTCCCACCAGTTAAAAAGTATACCTGCCAACCTAGCTCTTTTCAGCAAGGATGGTTGTTTGTAAGTGTTCTCAATGATGACAAGTAATTTCACTCACTGGCCAGCTATTTTCTTTGTTGGTTCCCCATTGTCAATGTTTGACAGATGAGATTTGGCTGTTTGCCCCTGCTGGAATCTCCACCATTGGTAAAAAGGACGTTTCTCCATTGATTTCTGCACAAAAATGTTGGTGTGTTCTGACATTTTTGCTATTGAAATATTTTCTTGTATGTTTATAGAGTGATTCGTCACATGCAATTTATGCTTGTCGCATTCTAGCATAGTACTCTTTCTATTTCCACCATAAACTTAGTAGACAGTACAGCAGATATGATAAGAATGGTGGTGTGCTATTCAAAATTCAGTCATTCTGCTATTAGAGGAGATATTTGGATAAGAGGGAATGCCTGAAGTGCTATTTCGCCATATGCTGGAGCGCTGCCCACAAGACTATAAAAAAAATGAATTTTAATGAAAAATGTTAAACATGCTCATCAAAGAAGACGTGTATTCAAGTCATTGCATGTGTGAATTACATTTTTAATATGGTTATGAATAAATTAATAGTTTGGACAAAACAATAACCGTGTAAATGTCAAATAGAAAGAAATATGAAATTTTCCAGCGAGTGCATTTCATTTCAGACCAAAATCACTTGAATATACTTCTTACTATGATTGCGATTTTTAAACTCCTCAGGAGCACTTGAATGCACAATGATTTTTCTTTTCCATTCAAGTTCTTCCCCTTATACTTTCCCTGATGTTTTGCTACATAAGAACACAATTATCCGTGTGCCCAGAAACATGATCTCAGAGAAACCCTCCCAAATCATATAGATCACAATTGATCTCTCAGTGGGATTGACAGCATGGAAGTGTTTGTTAGCCTTTCGTATTCCACTTGTTCATTACGGCCCTTGGGGTTTTGGTCGGTATGACTAATGCAATCACTCAGAAGCTGCTGGTCAATATAAAGACACGTGCAACAAAGGCCGACCACATTCACGACCTGTCTTGTCTGTAATTACAATGTGCCTTGCACATGACAGCAGTGTCTCCACTCGTATTACCCTCAGGTTCATAGACTTTATTCAGGCTCATGTCTCATAGAAGTTTCTGGATTCATCTCAGAGTTGTCTGATTGCGAGGTGCGGCGCCCAGGTTGCGTCGACGTACGTGACGGGGTCTTGACCTCAGCAACACTTCGTTCCGCCCGTCCATTAGGGGGGTAACCAGTGTGCGTGTGTGGGCGAATGTAGACGAAGATTGGTGTTGAATCTTTAAAGAGCCTGGGCGCCTGCCTTTCGTGTTTAGCAGGCTGCTCATGAGCCAGTGCCTGCAAGGTTCGGATATTTCAATTAAAAGCAAAGCTGAGAACTGTGGTTAAAAGCACAGAGGGATGGGCTCCCCCCTCATCCCTACTTCCCCCGACTCCATCGCAGAAACACAAAGGCTATTTTCGGAGAGCCAATGCACAGTGGGGCGAGCGGGCAGGCCGAGCTACTCGCCTAAAAGCACTCATGACTTTTTAATTTGTGGCTGAGGGGCTGTCGTCCTGCGGTCGCGGAGCGGACCCAAGCGTCAACGCGAAATAGAGGGATCAAATCCTCACCCGTCGAGTTAGCTCTGTCAAAAAGCGAGAGAGGGCTGGAGAGGTGAGGAAAAAGTGGGGTTTGGAGTTGTGAAAAGGAGCAAAAGTGTTAGATTAGTGCGTTTCAGAAGTCACTCGCTGATAAGGAGACTGTGAAATGGCCTACAAAGGAGGACAAAGAACAGACTGACAGACAGAGATAGTTTGCATCGTCTGACTAGTGAAAAGAGAGAGCGAGAGATGCAGGGGACAAGATGAGGACGAGCCAGACCTCTCCAGAGAAAACAAAATGATATATATTTCAAAAAAGAGCAGTCTCATGGGCGTCATTCGGTATTAACCCATCTCTGCGTCTGATTCATCTTTGGCACCTGTTTCCTACATATGCATTCTTCCCGCCGCAATAATACAAAACAAATAAATATGTTTATGGCATTCTCGTTCTGTCTGTTTCATTTGGCATTTCAATTCGAAAAAGGTTTATCGAGTTTTGAAATCCACGTTCAAAAGTGATAGACATAGAAGGCCTGATGAATTATGTATGCCTACGTTGAACTCGCCCTATGAGAAGTGCAAAATGGTGTTAGTATTCGAAAGAGTGTGCGTACAGTGTCAGAGGTGAAAAGGTAATAGGCCATTGTTTCTGAATGCCTGCGAATAGCAGTTTGAAAAATATATATGTCCACGGGTTCTGTTTTAGCTGTATATGGAGTGCCGTAGCAAAAAAAAAAAAATAATTTCAATTTTGTCACGAGTCCTGATGAAAGTGAGCTTCAGATGTGGACTCATAAAGCGTAAAGCATGCGGTCTGCCATGGTGACAGCTCTTATCTAAAATCAAAATGTAATTTAGTCTATCTGAGAAAATGCTCATAAATAAATCTGAATGTATTAAAATAATCCTGTGCATGAAGTATGCATGACTGTGTTTAAGTGATTCTAATAAAATTCGGAAGCGTTTAATGCCGGTTTAAAATACCAATGCGATACTCACCACTGTGACGCCAATGTTCCCTAATGGGTTTCATTTAAATATGTTTATTTGCGATTTTCTCCACCAATTCATTTCTATCTCGGATATTGTAGATGGAGATTATCCCTGGGATTACAATGTTGGGGGGGTGAGAGGCGGGGTAAAAAAAGACACTCTCAATGTGTATTTACCCGCAGCTTAGTGATGGAGATGTTAAAAAATGGGTCTCGCATATGCAAAATAAAACCTTGACAATATCAGCCCAGCGTTGCCCATCTGGCTTCCTGTCAGTTTGTCATTTGCTAATATTCATTTCTGAATGTGGAGAGCTAACAGACGTTTACGATGCAAATCGCGGGCTATAACTCTTGTCAGTGTTGCAAGCAGCATTAATCCGTCAAATCGCTCATCCCAGCGGGTGCCAGGAACATTTCAGCCACGCGACTCTGGCTGTGGGACTCTTGCGTCAGCTTTGGAAAGGCCACCGGGTAAGAGAGGGGCCATTTCTTCAACAAAGCCATTCCATTGGCTGAGACTGAACATCACTTTTATGAATATTCTTATCATGTGCCTGCTTGGAAATGACAGACGATCTTTAAGTGGTATATGTGGACTTGAAATTAATATATGTTAATGGCTGTGTATCAAATATTTTAATTGACCAAAATTAGCAAGCTATCAGCTTAGCCACCTGTATCATATTAACTCTTTCCCCGATATTGAATTTTAATGCTGTTTAATGTTCCCTTATCAACATTAAACAGCTGAAAACTGCCTAAAGTTACCAAATAAAATGTTGACCCAGGACGAGATCCGATCCGGAAGTAGTCTTTGACAAAACAATATTTGTTCAGCTTTTTCTCAAAATGTTTCTTTTTTTATGAAACTTACATTTTTGGTAAAAAAAAAGAAGTCAAGAAGTTTTAAAGGTGCAGTGTGTGATTTTTAGCGACATCTAGTGGTTCGGTTGCGAGTTGCACTAAGGGCTCAGCCCACTGCTCACCCCTCCCTTTCGAAGAAGCCACGGTGGCTAAAACAGGACAAACATATCTTCGTCTGAGACAGCATAGAATAGCCAGAGTAAGCCCAAGAGTGTGTAACATTGTCACTGTTTCAGTACCACAGTCCATTATAAACCACATCATGGATAAAGTTTACAAAGCCATAGTCGGGTGAGGATCAAGGGTCTTAAAGGGTTAGTTCACCCAAAAATGAAAATTCTGTAAGTATTTACTCACCCTCATGTTGTTCCAACCCCGTAAGACCTTCGTTCATCTTCGGAACACAAATTAAGATATTTAAGATATTAAGATCGCTCCTGCATACAGTCCATAGGCTTCTTGAGGGACTGGCTCTTGCTGTCCTCGAAAAGTCATTAAAGACATCGTTAAAATAGTCCAAGTGACTACAGTGGCTCAATCTTAACTTTATCAAACGACGAGAACACTTTTGTGCGCAAAAAAACAACAAAAATAACGACTTTATTTCAACTATTCGTTTATTTCTCCCTCTGCGCGAGTCAGGTTACTAGTTTAATAACGTAAGCTTCTGTTATTGTACGTCACACGCATCACACACACATGACCAGCGTCGGCCAATAGTGAGCCTACGTGTGACGTAGCTCTATGCAATCACACTACGTTAACTGACTTACAGGCTCATGGAGAAGGAAGTGAATAGTTGAAATAAAGTCGTTATTTTTGTTGTTTTTTTGCGCACAAAAGTGTTCTCGTCGTTTGATAAACTTAAGATTGAGCCCCTGTAGTCACTTGGACTATTTTAACGATGTCTTTAATGACTTTTCGAGGACAGCAAGAGCCAGTCCCTCAAGAAGCCTATGGACTGTATGCAGGAGCGATCTTAAATATCTTAAATATCTTAATTTGTGTTCCGAAGATGAACGAAGGTCTTACGGGGTTGGAACAACATGAGGGTGAGTAAATACTGACAGAATTTTCATTTTTGGGTGAACTAACCCTTTAATATATAATATAACAATAGCAATCAGCTGATTGTCTCACGAACATAACCAGCACGTTTCTCCCTACATAGAAAACCCATAATACAGCGAGGGAGACGAACCACATGAAACTATGCAACTATATATATTTTTTCTACTAGGGTAGTAAAAGTTTAGATGGTTAATATGAGCTGTTACTGTGGCTGAGCTGATTAAATCGTAAAGCCTTGTTTCAACTCGACACGTCCGCTTGAGCCCAAAGGTGCACGCGGCAAAAATGACATGATTGTAACAGCGCGCGCACCTCCGCATCCCCTAGACAGCATTTACTACACACTATAGGCTTTTTCTCTGAAAAAGGGAGTGCCCGCGGTTATGTAGATATAAATGTCTCATTCTAAGGTAATAAAAACATGCACACCTGAAAACATAGTTATGGATGTCATATTGCATTTCTGTTAATAGATACTCAAAACTTTGACAACTTGCACCTTTAAAGCAGAGGGACGGTTCATTATTTTGACATATTGCATAATCAGATATTAAAACAAAATATTGCCATGAAACCATTGAGAAAATGATAAAAAAAAAAAAAAAAAAATGCTGGCGCTAGCTCTGCTGGGGAAAGAGTCAAGAATTACACTTTTGAGAAGCTATGATCTCTGTGGTTTTTATCGGGCATTGGAACAGGCGACAGAATTTCCCATGACTGCACTCCATCCTAATGATAATGTAGACAGTCGCCTTAGGCCGTGCTGAGATTGTCCATAATAAATTAGTGTTTAACCCAAGGAAAATGCTAAATAGAACGTGTACATTGGAAGTGAGAGGCGCACTGTGACAAAACTGTCTGACCAGCTTTAATCAATGAACTGAACAAATCCAGGTTTTTTTCTCACTGCTCTGCTTTTTGAATCTATTTCTCTGGAAACAAAACCACTTGTCACGTGGTTGCCCATGCAGTGGTTCTAGAATTTTTTTATTTTATTTTAAGACTTTTTTGCACTGGAGCATGGGGCTGGCCCTTTTTTAATGATCTCGCCTAGGGTCTCCACAAAGGTCAGATTTTGCTCCTGCAGGGCTCCAGGAAACCTGACTCTTTTATGTAAAAAAAAAAAAGAAGCATTGCAAATGTGAGAAACGCACGTGCAGTTGGGCTAAACAAAGTTTTGAATTTGCAGTTACAAGAATGAGCTCATATATTGAGAACGGACAACACTCACCTAAACGATTATTAGGAACACCTGTTCAATTTCTCATTAATGCAATTATCTAATCAACCAATCACATGGCAGTTGCTTCAATGCATTTAGGGGTGTGGTCCTGGTCAAGACAATCTCCTGAACTCCAAACTGAATGTCAGAATGGGAAAGAAAGGTGATTTAAGCAATTTTGAGCGTGGCATGGTTGTTGGTGCCAGACAGGCAATCCGCTTATTTCATAATCTGCTCAGTTACTGGGATTTTCACTCACAACCATTTCTAGGGTTTACAAAGAATGGTGTGAAAAGGGAAAAACATCCAGTATGCGGCAGTCCTGTGGGCGAAAATGCCTTGTTGATGCTAGAGGTCAGAGGAGAATGGGCCGACTGATTCAAGCTGATTGAAGAGCAACTTTGACTGAAATAACCACTCGTTACAACCGAGGTATGCAGCAAAGCATTTGTGAAGCCACAACACACACAACCTTGAGGCGGATGGGCTACAACAGCAGAAGACCCCACCGGGTACCACTCATATCCACTACGAATAGGAAAAAGAGGCTACGATTTGCAAGAGCTCACCAAAATTGGACAGTTGAAGACTGGAAAAATGTTGCCTGGTCTGATGAGTCTCGATTTCTGTTGAGACATTCAGATGGTAGAGTCAGAATTTGGCGTAAACAGAATGAGAACATGGATCCATCATGCCTTGTTACCACTGTGCAGGCTGGTGGTGGTGGTGTAATGGTGTGGGGGATGTTTTCTTGGCACACTTTAAGCCCCTTATTGGGCATCGTTTAAATGCCACGGCCTACCTGAGCATTGTTTCTGACCATGTCCATCCCTTTATGGCACAGCATATTTAAAATGCAATTGTGATGCTGAGTGCAGAGCTTCAATCAAATCATTCAGGATGTAAATAGTGCAAAGGTACGGTAGTGCAATAAGTATTAGTGCAGGTTGCCCAAAAAAACAAATTCTTTGCATTGATCATAAAATATTTGCCTAGAACTGCAATACATGTCAAAGCCAGAACAAAGTTATTTTCTTCTAAATAACAAAAATAAGGCAAAAATAATCAGTGTTGGAGCAGGTTACTTTTCAATAGAGCTGTCATTCAATAAATAGGAAACCATTTACTTATATGAAAATGTAACTTGGATATTTTATTGTAAATTTAAATGAAATGCATTACTTTTCTAGTTACTTGAAAAAGGTAATCGTATTACTTGTAATGCGTTACCCCCAATGCTGACAATAAGATGCTTTTAAGAAAACATTTGAAAATAATTTTCATAAGATATATCGGCACTTTTTTCTTGAACCTTCTGCGAAGATTTTCATGAATCTGGCCCTGGAATGCACTGTTTGTGCAGAGATGAGACCATTTTTAATTTCTTCATTTATTACATAGTGGCGGTAGTCAATGACACACATTTAAGTCTTCAGTGGTTTAGTTTTTCCAGGTGTTTGGTCATAACAGCTGAGGTCCCTGACAGTCAGAGGCCCCAGGGCATGGGCCTCATTGGCTCTAGTTGAAAGAGTCTGAGCGGAGAATATTACCATTACTGAACACTGAGTCCTCACGAAAAGGTTTAAAAGATGTAGTGAATGGTTGAAAGGGAAAATGAAATGGTTTTGTTATTATTTTTAATTTTGTTATGCTGTCCCCCAGGGAGAAAGCTGACATTATGTGAAAAGTAAAATAGCTGTCTCTGTAATTCTCTCCCTCACTCACTCTCTCAATTGCTTGCTCTGTCTTTCCCTTTCTTCGTCTCACTCTACCTTTCTCTCTGTCTTTTAAGAGCTCCTGAATATTTATAAGAGGATGTCAAAAATAGAGCTAACCTTGATTTTACTTTCACAACTTCAACCCTGCATTGAACCTCTCAGGCTCCCGTTTCCAATACTCTTGCATATAAATTGGATGTGTTAGTAGGAGGTTGCCAGTGTGACATCTGGGTGGGGTGGAAAGTATTTTCCCCCCCTACAGCAAGGTTTTTGATTTTCACCTTTGATGCAGGAAAATAGAGAGACATTTCGTAAAAGTGGTAATTAAACATCTAATGTTTTAGAGTTTAGCCTGACAGAGGGGAAGATATCTCTGTAGAGCCAACTTTTGCCCCACAGGAAAGTTCTGTATTGTTCACCTCAAGCAGAAGTTTTGTCCGTCATTCACACATTTAGATTATTCCCATGGCTTTTCCTTATTATTATTTTTATTTTTTCATTTAGTTTGGTTGATTTGATTCTACATCAATCCAGCGGTTCTAATCTGGTTGGTTCATCCAGCCCATTCTCATCCCAAGGCTTCATATACTGACACATTTGACAATGCGTCTACATCCAACGCACATGGCACCCTTTAGCGTCAATATGAGGCGCAGATATGTATGGGCCAGAAGGCACCTCCTAGCAGTGTTGTAGTTGAGACCAACTCACTCGAGTCCGAGTCGAGACCAGAGAGGTAAAACCAGACTTAAAGATATCTTCAAGTATATGTAAAATATTTGGTGGGAACAATAAAATTGGCACAGTACCCAACACTGCCTCCTAGTGGTCTAACCCCAACCCTACCCCAGACCTAAACCTACCCATAAATGAAGCGTGTTATATTGACGCTAAAGGGTGCCATGTGCGTTGGATGTATACACATTGTCACTATATGACGCCACCAGTCATTTTGAGGATAGCATAGAAAGACAATGCTTAATGCTAATAGGGGGAGGGGGATTATCCACAAGTTTCCGAGGGGCGCTCCTGTAAAAAATAAAGTGGGTGAAACTTCCGGTGAGGCGGCGGAAGTAGCATTCCAATGGTATTTTGTGTGTTAGTTAGCGAAGAGGCTAGCTGTTTTTCAGAGAATTATTTTACTATTTAAAGACGCAAATCTTTATGAGAGATGGTGTTACGGAGTTCATGGACAACATGTGCTGTTCGCGGTTGTATGTATAACCGGACTAAACTAGTTCAGTGGCTTAAACGTGATTGTTTTGAACATAAGCTGAAAACGAAATCAGAGTGTTCCTGCCAACGACTGTAGTTTCCATCACCTCCCAAAAGACGACGAATCTTCCTGTGTACATTTGTTTAAATTCTTAATATTCTATAAACTCTCTCAGCATGTGATTGGCTGTTCGCTACTGATGTTGCACCTAAACTCAGGATCAAAGCCTGTGTTGACAGAATACCAAATGTGCCAGTTAATGTATTCAAGTAGCACATTCATTTATAATTTTGAATAAACTCCAAAGCACAATGACTAAGTGTGTATTTTTTATTTTAATTGTTTGTCAGCTCGCACAACTGTCTGTCACCATGCCTTGATGAGTATTGATTATTAATAATGTTATTATAATACTCCCAATCAACTACTGCGGAGGGTAAAGGTACTGTTATTTCACCCTTTTTAATTTCGTTGAGGTTGTGTTCCCACATCGTTAGCTAGTTTGGATCGCTATAACTTGAATAACTGTCAACTGTTGAATGAACGAGTATCAAGCATGTCAAATCGTGCTTTGTTTACCTCCAACCGGAAGTCGCGCCCACTTTTGACGCAAGGCCTCATGGGGTGTAGGAAACTTGTGGATAGACGCATACAAAAAAATGCCTCTCAATCAGTACTTATGGTACAATAGAAGTGTGTGATGGTGTTTGTTGTGACATTGTCCTGTCTCTGTACTTTCTTATTTTATTTTATTTTTTTCATGAAGTCTTGTGCTCGGTACGTTTCTAGGCTTTTGGCCAGTGAGTGTGTCGCCACTGGTCAATAACAATGACTGGTGATATTGTGACTTTATTGCCTGTGTCTTGGGAAGCTCCACTAAATTGGCGTGTCTTGGCCCAAAAACAGCTTGCTAATGTTGCTATTGCCTTCTTGACTGCTATCTGTAACCTGACAGATTTCTAGGCATTTAAAAAAAAAATAATAATAATGACATGTAATTATTCTAACATTGCGAGCTAGAATAAAGATGTCTAAGGTTGCTTGCAAATTACAGTCAGTCAACTATTTGCATAACTGTTCATTCATATACACACACAAAAAAAATGCTATTTCTCTCAGGTCTCACATTTCAATTTTAAGTCCATTATGAAGAATTCCACACATAAAAGTCAGCAGATTCCATTTGGGCCTGATGTGAACTCAATCAGAAAAATGGAGTGGGTTTCATATATTTCCTGGACTTCTATGTCATGGATGTGACATATATTCAATTGATATCTTAAACTAGCTATGGAGCCCAGCCACTGTGCACATATTCTCATGCATGGAAGACAACGAAAGTATTAACAACTTTTAATGTGCCCATCACCACATATTTCCCTTGGCCTGTGCTGTAGAAATGTATCTCTGTGACCAGGGCACATGAATTTAAACCACATTAGTCTGCAGTTCTTACAGCAAAATGCTGATCCTGAGCAGTCTGCACCACAGCTCCATGTTTGTATAACCAAATGCTTATTTAGTCTATTTTTAAAGGTGTGGTCAGTCTTACTCAAACTCCAGAATTCCAGGAAGTTTATCTATACGGGTGCCATGTTAACCACAAGCACAGAGCAGATTCCAGCCGTTTATGCTTTATGCTGACTACCGAGGTTAATTGCACCCGGTCTCACATGCAAGACCATCACCGGCCACTTTTGTGCCCTGGTAAACACGATAATTAGTGTTCTGAAAAGAACTCCTCTCTCCTTTTGTTTCTGAGCAGTGGCTCTTAGTTACCGATGCACAATATCTGGGTAATTGAGAAGCGAGATGAGATTCAGCGAGAAGACATGTAAGACGTGTGTGTGTGAACAATGTCATTAGCATAATGCCTGAGTGTTTGGATCCATATCTGCGGTCTGCTCTACTGTCCAGCTCGGCCGGTCCGTGCGCTTCTATACGGAGCCAGGCATAGTAGTCTAAACACAGTTACAGAGTTCTTGCTGGAATGACAGGGGTCAGGGGTCAATGATGAGGTGGTTAGGGATGTGGAGTGCAGTGAATGGGGACTGCAGCTAGATGTGAGGTCCTAGGTGTCACAGGGGAGGTGTAATTACACCATCTCGGAGAACACCAACAGCCCTATTAAGAAGAATGATGTGGGAAAATGGTGGTCAAAAAGGTCTGCAGGAAGTGCGTGTATGTGTGTAATGGAGTGCCATTATACACTGTGGACTATCAGCAGGCTGAGATTGGAAACTGCTTTTTGTCGGCTCGAATCGTTTTGTGTACGTTTTCAAACATAAAAGTTCTTGTTTGGTCACCCAGTCTCAACTCACCACATATGTCTTGCTTGTTCCCCTCACAAAATGATTTATTTTTTCTACTTTTGTTACCAGCCTGTGCTCCCAGATGCATGGCCATTGTTCGGATTATAGCCTCAATATTGTTCTGACCTCCGTGAGGACACATTCTGTCTCTGTTTCCTAAACTCGGATAGAAAACCCAGAGTTTTGAAGTCGCTCTGATGTAAAATATGGCTGACGTACCCTTGGCAGTTCAGAGCCGCATCCTTTACGGTCCCTCCCACCCGACTGATGTTCCTAATGCGAAACGTGTTCTTCACCCTCGTAACAAATAAATAAACCAGTGTCCAAGCCGAGCCCTGTCTACTTTGGCACACGGGCCGCTATAAATGTAATGAAGGCGGATTGTAATTCTTCTTTCTGTCAAAGCCATACAGCCATTAGCATTTACATCCAGCCCTGCCATTCACTCAGTCACCTCGCGGCACTCTAGCCAATGATAAGAATCACAATCAGCGGCCTTGCCGCATACATATATTACAATGCCAGCCTCCAGATACAATGCAGAGCTCCTGACTATTAACAAGTATGCTATCTCTCCAACACAGGGGTTTCAGGTGTAGGGGAGGGGCTGGAAGAATGTGGGATGAATCCGACAGCTTGTTGTGTGCTGTTGGAGTGTCAGTATCTCTAAGGCCCAGTGAAATGACTGCTTGAACAGATGGGGCCTAAACCGTCCTTTCCATTTGAAATTATTGCCTCGGATGCCATTTAGTCATGAAGAATGCAGTGTGTGATTTCCTGTAGGCGAGCCTAAAAGGGTGTATCAGCCCATAATTACGAAGCATATTTGTCATTTTTATGTTTGTTTTTTTTGTTTTGTTTTTTTACTCACTCTTTTGCGAGCCTGGCATGAAGCGAGTGAGGCATTGGACAGTGCCATGTCGTACGTCCAGGTGCTCTACCATAATGGAGCCAGTGAAATAATAATGTGTGGATGGAATGCTTTCCCACCACCCCATCAACTAATTAGGATCTAATTATCCAGGCAAGTGTAAACAATCGCAGCAGATGGCAGAATGCGCAGAATTAACTCTAATGACCCGGGGCTCGGTGGAATTCTCATTTCGATGCCTTTGTTTGTTATTTTCCTCCATTATTCTTTGCCCTACTTTCTAAATACAGTTCGTAGCTGCCTCCTCGTGCCATGCCGCGGTGCTTGCCTGCCTTCGATCTTTCTTCTTTCCACTGCGTTGAGGTGTTTGCACAACTCACATGATGTAATTCATCTTCTCACTAAGATCAATTAAATTCGTATCTGGAATTCTCATTTTCCGGTTTTGTATGCCACCTACTAGCATTAAATTAGACAGGAAGACAACCCCAAAGATGCAGTAGTCTTTAAGTAGACACATAATTACAGCACACATGCCTTTAAAACTTCAGTGCTCCCTCTGCTTCACTCCAAAAATGCACTAGTCAAGTCCATCAAAACCGTATCTGACTTCACAGAGTCCACTGGATGAAGAGAGAAACATGCAGACAGGGCAACTGATTGGGATTCTCGGAGGCATTGACAGAAGGGTGAAAAATAGATGTGGATGAAGCATGAGGGTGCACGGCATCTCATTAATTGATGGTTGGTGTGCACAGTTGCTTTTCCGTGTTGTGCCAAGCGCTCTGGTGCCTAATTAATCTCATGGATATCAGAGACACGTCCCAGGGCGCATGCATCCCTTGGTGTTGCGTCAGAGAGAGATTGAGAACCAGAGAAGGAGAAAAGAAGATGAAACGAGAGGGAGGGAGGGAGAGTCGGGAGAGGATGCAAACAGAGGTGAGAGGAAAGATAGGTTATAGAGGAAAATGCAAGGAGACAGCATATGCATTGTGACGAAGAGGCAGAGAAAGAAGAAGTGACAAAAGGTAAGAAAATAGATAGGTGTTGAAAGAAAGACAGGGCGGGGGAAGAATGTGTGCTGGCATTGTGTCGATGCCGCCTTCAGGAGGCTCTGCTCGGATAATTCAATCTGCCGACCATTGACTGCCCCCCATTCTGTCTTCACTCCTAATTAAATCTCTATTTGATAGCTCAATGCCGCCTCTAATTGTGTTTGAGTTACGTCACTGGCTGCCCGCAGCCCCCTGGATCAAAATCGCAATGCCGTGCTACATTACACCTCAATTAATCGCATCAATTACACATCCATTAACCCGCGGCAACCTACTCATACTGCAGTCACAGACAGATGTGCTGAGAAAACCTGAGGAGCTAATGAAATTCAGAACTATGAGAGATTGCAAATTACTCCAGCGATTGAATTGCAACAGAAGTCAAACAAAGTAATTCCGAGTTCCTTTATTATTCTACGCCTCATTCAACAGACCTGTGGTGCTTTTCAAAGAAAGAAAACAACAGTGAAAGAAAAGCTTTTTTTTATTTCTTGGTGCTATCACAATCTGCCTAAACAAAAGAGCTTTTGAAGCGCCTACCTTTGTGTCTCACAAATGTAATTTTATCAGCCACAATTACCAGAATATACTGTACACAGTAACTCATGGGCTGAAACACTGAATGTGATGGTGACAATAGTGCTGTTGTATCTGCATTTGTCCTAATACGGTGCTAACATGGTTGTTTGCCCTGAAGGGCAATGGGACTCTTCACCTTGCTTCCAGGGGGGAGGGCACTTTGCACGCTTTGAGAGTTGATGAAGTGTAAATCGGCAGGGTGCCGGTTGTCTAGGTGACAAGAGTGACAGATCAGGCTGACCTTCAGCAGGGATCAGGAGCGCAGAGTGAGATTCTATGCCAGTCTCATGCACTCATCTGAACCAGCAGACAAACAAACATGCACATAACTCTGACTTCTCCAGTATTGCACCCAAAGGCTTAGGGCATGGCCACCATTACACCTGCAGGCAGTAAAGGAAGTGCTAGGAGAAAGCAGAGGTGACCATTGCCCCAAGGTTCTACACTGATTTAAGCAAAGGTTCCTCCAGAAAGACTCGGGAGAATAAGTCCTGTGACAATAAGTACATTTATTCACAGCCCAGCAAGCAATGAAGTTCCATAGCTCCCAATCCGAGGGTCCGGACTTTGCATTTCCTGCCTAAAGACAAAGGCAGGGGCGCAACCGACCCCCTGGGAGGTAAAGGAAGGGACCATCCTGGTGGTGTTGGGGAGGATGGGTAGGGGGGGGGGGAAACCATCTTTGAGGTGGTGCAGGATGGAGGTCAATGAAAGCGTCAGCATCTGTGAACTTAAACATGTGTAAGTACCGGCCTTTTATACCGCAAGTATCAGACACGATTGGATAGATGAGAAGGTAATAATTGAGCTTCCAGAGCTTCCATTTTTAAGAGCCAGAGGTTGCCTAGACCGTAGATCCACTTATTTTAAGCCTTTGTGATGAGAAGAGCAGGATTGGCTAATGTGCTTATGCACAGGTGCCAGAGGATTAAGCAGAAAGCGACATTTACCTACCATGTTGGAATAAGGGAGGGAACACCAGAACAAGTGTTCAGTTCTAGCCCCGAGAGTACGGTTGCATGCCAGCGTGGTGCAGTGAAAGCTCTGAGGGGCCTGCTTTATGGATCCCGGCTGGTGCCTGTGGCCTTTGTCTCGGAGCTATTAAAATTCTGTGTGCTGCAGCAGCAGCCTGAGTGGAGCGGTGCCATTTGAGGTTGCCTGTCAGGTTAGTGGAAGTGCTTCTTTGTCATTTCTAAGGTGGCCAGTGGTGGCAAGGTGGATAAGGGCACTGCAGAATAATGCTCTCAGCCCGATCAAGCTTGAAGAGAACATTAAACGCCCCCTGACTCTGGCCAGCTCAGCTCGCCTGCTGCTGGGCTCCTCCACCGCAGAGGGACCACCTCTAGGTTCTCCATCTGGACCAATAATCCATGCCACCCAACACCCACACACACAAGCTTACAATGTGTTGAAGGAATCTCGACACACCACACTTAATTCCCCCAGAGTATGTTGGCATGTTTTCTATATCCTGCCACCCCCATGAAGACCAACACAAAAACGGCTTCCTCTAGTTTTATCTGTTCCTTTTTCTTCTGCTTCCAAACCACAGGGATTCTGATGAGAAATGGCAACCTGCGTTATGGTTCATTAAGGCCGAGTTTAGCATTATCCTGACCTGGGGTTTCTTGCTCTCTGTGGGTATGCTCTCCTGCGGACCTAGCCCGCCCACTCAGAGCAGGATTTTAGAGAGTGAGAAACAGAGGCGCTTAACCTTGCCTGAGCCCCAGCAGATCAAAGCCTGGTACTCAAACAGTGATGAGGCCACAGGCACTGACTGACATTCTCATTACAATATGGAGATCGCTCTCAGCACCAAGAAGCTTCCTGTGCGAGGACAATGTCAGACCTCTGCAATCTAGTCTGTGCTCTGCCTCCATTTCATGCTAACATAACCTTTCGTCTGACATAATGGGAACCCATGAGAGTGAAATTTTTACCACACTGTGTATTCCGCCACAAAAGCCCTGTTCATTTCTTTGTATCTAAAGCGACACAGCTGCTCCAACCCGTTTGAGATCTCTCAACCACTAAATTTAATGATTTAGACAAACAGCATAACTTTCTTCAGGAGCAGTTTAAGGAAACATTATAAAGTTCGTTCTCAGTTTTGTTTGAAGTATCAACATTGTCTGTTTCTTCTAAAATTCCTCGACACACACAGGTCAATTTGTAGCCCACAGTAAGACTATAGCGAAAGCCGCTATAAGCCACCCGTAATATAGCCCTTTCCCCAGGTGGTTTGGGAACTAATCAGCCAGCCATGAAAACAAAATGGCAGCTGGCCTCTGCCAACAGAAAACTTTTTAGTTTTAATCTATTATTGTTAGTGCCCACTTACTTGCCTTTCAGTGAGGATTACTGGGTAAGAGTTACGTCAACAACTAATCAAATTAGTGTTTAATTGATTTGATTAATTTGATTTCAGGCAAATTTTGGAACAGTGTAACACATTGTTTGGTGATCTCAGGAGATGGGGAAAAATGGCTCAGTTTAATCAGTCAGAAAAAAATCGATTGAGAAATCAAAGTCTCACTCGTGTTTTTGTTCTTTCGAGTTAAGACTTTATAAGATGGCGCAAATAAAAGCACAGCCAAGCCACACACACATTTGCACACATATGCAAAACCGTCCATCATATCATCGTAGGGGGGATGCTGCTTTCAGCCAATCGATGTGGAGTCTGATTTTGCACCTGAGGTCTCTAATGGTGGTATGTTTATAGTGCGGCATTGCTAAGTGGATATGCCTCTCCACTGGCTGTGCTGAATGGCAGTGCATTTACTGGAGGATAAAATGTCTGTGGTGGCACGGTTGGCGAGCGCTGTGCACTCAGGGTGGTGTGTGTGTGTGTGTTTGTATGTATGAAATGACTGGCAGTCTATATCTACTCACAGAGGAATTGTTTTCAAGAGCCTGTTACGCAATGGCAATAATTTGGAGAGTTGTACCAGGATTGATTTGGCTGATTATAGTCCAACTCCTTTAGATGAAAAGAATTAGCCATTCTGCACACCATGCAGGGGAGTGTGTGGGTATGCGTGTATGATTGTTTGTAGTGATGATATGTAGACCTACTGAATATTCTTTCTCCATTATTAGGCCAGCCCGTTCTCATCCCAAGGCGTCATATACTGACGCTTTTGACATTTCGCCAACATCCAACGCACATGGCATCCGTAAGCGTCAATATTACACGCAGATATATATGGGCCAGAAGGCGCCTCTTACTGGTCTAACCCTAAACCTACCCCGGAACTAAACCCACCATAACCAAAACAAAGCTCTGTGTGTGTTATATTGACGCTAAAGGGTGCCATGTGCATTGAATTTAGAGGAAATTTCAAAAGTGTCACTACTGTGTACGACGCCCTAGGATGAGGACGCGTTGGCCCTGTGACAGGGCCCCATTCAACATTCCCAGTTGCCCCAATGTTCATGTGTGTCATAAGTTAATATGCATCATTTACTTGTGTGTAGTTTTGGTTTGTGTGTGACCTCAGTCCAAACTACATCATTCTGTGTTTGACGAGAGGTGAGACTTCTCAACATGTCTCTCAGTGCACCTTGCAGCACAGAGAAATTAGCAGAATGTTTTACAACCCTGCAACAGAGCTCTAGGGCTCACTAGCTTATTGCCTCAATTAATATAAGCTTTAATTGGCTTTTCACAAACACAATGACAATCAGATCCATGTCAACTACAGAGAACGTCTTGATCACGATCGATAGGTCCCATCATCTGCTCCTCATGGGGGAAATGAAAGCACTTTGTCTCTTGGCTAAAGGCACCCGCATGCAGGGTTTTGTGTTTGTCTGAGAGTCTGTATAATCCGGCTGTTTTAGAAAGACTGAAGATGAATGGATTCCTCGGCACACTATAGCTCATTCTGTCAGGTTTGCAGGAGGAGCGACTGCTTCTTAAAGTTATCTTCAAAACCTTCCCTCACTTAGCCCATCTGGCCCCTGAAATTCTCACCTCACCCTCCCTCTGTCATGACTTCAGATGTCTGTTCTTTCAGCTCCAGAGCGCCTCAGAGTCACAACAGACAAATCGTTTCTTAAATTGTCTTTTATATTTTAAGGGGCCAAATGAGTTTGTCAATCCGTGTTTAGCATTTCGATGTTAATGGCTTCTTTTGCCTTTGTTGCTGCCTCACTCACTCTCAGCATGATGTGATTCACGAGTGAGAAATGTTTCATCTTTCCTTGTTGGTATAAACAACACACCTTCAATCATAGCCTGTTGTGTGCGTGGCCTGGTGGGTAGTGCACAATCTCTGATTTGTTTTCACTATATATATATATATATATATATATATATATATATATATATATATATATATATATATATATATATATATATATATATCAGAATGCCAAAAATGAATTAAAAAAGAAAAGAAAGAAATAGTCATCCTCAATAGTAGCTGTAAGAATTTTCATATCTATTTCCTTGGCCGAGTGATGCCCGGTGGTGCCGTCACAGCAAGGTCACTGGGTAACACTTTTTTTTTTTTTTTGGCGGTCCCTTTTGAACATTCTGTTGACTATAAGTAACTTTGCAACTACATGTCAACTACTTCTCATTAGAGTATTAGTAGAATGTCTGCTTAATATCTGCTAACTCACTCTTAGAAGAAATGGTTCTATTTAGAACCAGAAATGGTTCCATCCCCCGCTTCATATATATATATATATATATATATATATATAGAACCATTTCTTTATAGAACCCTTTTTTTGGTAAAAGCTTATATTGGCCAAGTATGGAACCCCAGGGTTCTATATAGAACCCAGAGGAACCCTTTTTTAAGAGTGTATGGAACCTTTTAGGGGTTCCAAATACTGTACGTAGCACTGATAGAACCTTTTAAGGTTCTATTTAGAACCTTTTCTTCTAAGAGTGTTTATTGTGATGATCCTCCAACAGACATTCTACTGACTATCAGAAACTTTGCAAATACATGTCAACTTATTTTAACCCTAACCCTAACCCTAATCCTACCAGTCTACTAATACTCTACTAACAGTCTATGATACTTAGTAGACATGTAGGTGAGACGTTACTTATAGTCAACTGAATGTGTTAATGGGACCATCCAAATAAAGTGAAAATGGTCACTGTCTGAAATGCTCACACTCTGAGGTGAAATCGTCCAATCTTCTTCCGAACAACAAAATTGGATTGGATTGGATTCCAACATTGGAATCTTCAAAAAGTGGCTGAAGACACATCTTTAATGAACTAACTAGCATCTTAATGCATCTTAGGCGCCAAGGGAGGCAGTACTAAATAAAGTTTTATGAGACCAACAGATTTATGAGAGACAGGGTGGCATTATGATTGGCTGATAATTCTGCCGATGCGATAATGCCCACCTGTCTTTTTTCACAACCGGTCTGTAAATGACCCCGAATGGGTCTAACAGGTGGACTAATTAAGTAAAACAAATCACTCGGACATCAGCACATGTGTCAAAATGAACTTACTTTAGTTTCTGTTGATTAATCAACAATGTTGTGTTGATAGTTCTGCTGTAATAGAATACTATACAAACTCAAAATACTGTATGTCAGTGTATGTCATTGGCAGTTTAATGTTGTACGTTAACAAATTTTTAGGCTGAATATGAATTTATTTGTTATTAGAATGTCATTTGCAATGCTTTACTCGTTACATCAAAAAGTTATGATGACATCATGCATTTTACTTGTAATTAAATACTTCTAAATCAGTCTGAAAACATAAATATATAAATCTAGATTTCAGTCTGAGGGCTACGGTAGAAATGTGTCCATCTTAAATATAATCAGAATTATCAGATAATAAGGGTAAATCGACATATTCTGGTAGACTAGAGAGCATGAGCGTAGTCTGAGTTTTGTTTCCACTGAGTTGTGCCTTCCCCTGTTATAGAGATCTTTGATGGATTCACATTCTCATGTTCTGATAGTAAACACACATGACGTTCAACTTGTATGAAGTTCTTCTCTGTATTAGCTTATGAAGTTTTTCTGCTGGTGGAACGGGAACAAACTCAATTGCGTTTGCAGTAATTAAAGCTGTATTATATTTTATAGTTTTATTGGGTTGTTAAATACACATAGTATTGCAGTGTTATTACTGTTTAATAAAGGATCTCTTCAGTTAAAACAAAAAACGAGTACTTTCCACTCAAGTGGACGAGCCCGTTCTCATCCCAAAGCGCCATATAAGACGCTTTTGCAAAAGCGTAAATATCCAACGCACATGGCACCCTTTAACGTGAAATGAGACGCAGATATATTTGGGCAGAAGGCGCCCCCTAGTGGTCTAACCCTTACCCTACACCATACCTAAACTTAACCATTAACCGAAGCGTCTCATTAGACGTTAAAGGGTGCCATGTGCGTTGGATATTTACGCTTTTGCAAAAGCGTCCTATATGGCGCTTTGGGATGAGAACGCGTTGAGTGGACACATAAAAATCTCTATGAAAAATATAGGCGCTTTTCCACTGCATAGTACGGTACGGTTCGGTTCGGTACGGCTCACTTGTGGTGCTTTTCCACTGCATGGTACGGTACAGTACGGTTCGCTTCAGGACGCTTTAAATGGTACCTGGTCTGTTGAGGTTCCAAGCGTACCGTACCGGTACTAAAATGTGACGTGAAACACTGCAGATCACTGATTGGTCAGACAGAATCGTCACTACCAGCGTCACTACTAGCGTCATTGGATTTGCGACACGAGACACGAGATACTTTTTTAGCAGTATTTTTGTTTTGCTGCCATCAGCCTCATTTTAAACACATTTTTCCGTCTAGCAGTTAAAAACAACCACATACCGAGAATCAGGAACACCATCCCCTCGATAGTCTCCATTGTTCCTGTGTTGCGGGTTTGAAAATGTGGCGCTTTTAAGATGATGTCATGGCAGTAGAGGCGCGCGCAAATAACGATCAGTCCCACACACTTTGAAGGGGTACTACTGCAGTGGAAACGCAAAGCGAACCGAACTGTTCCGCGCCGAGTCGAAGCGTACTGAGCCGAACCGTACCGTACTATGCAGTGGAAAAGCGCCATATGTGTTAAAAAAAAGTTCAAATATTGCTTTTCATGCCCTAAAAGCAATAAAAATAAATAAAAATATTCCTGACAGAGGTTTAACCGAAAGGGTTATACACACTGTTGTTTTTTCTGCCTTCAATGTTGTTGAAATGAACCTTCCTCTTCGTCATTCTTTGTGGACCAGAACGTAACACTAGCATTGTTTTTCACTGTTCTCCTCTTCCACTTCTACTTATTCTAATGCTCAGTTGAATCGGACTGCTACATGATAGCTGTACATGTATTGTTTTCTCCCTTGGATTAATCTGCTCGTATTATTCGGGTTTGTAAGTTGCTTTGGATAAAAGCTTCTGCTAAAATAAATACATGCAAATGTAAATGTAACCTCACCCCTAAGCCTGACTCTAAATCTCACCCTTATATCGGATTGGCTGAAAGAAATGTTGTCTCGGGAATAACAAGTATGTTGATCCAGGAACATGTCCTACTTGGGTGAAACATGCTAAGCCTCTTTCTTTCTGTCTCTCTCTCTCTCTTTCTCCCTCCAGATGATGTACCACCCTACTTCAAGATGGAGCCTGTGGCAACCCAGATCCACCTGGAAGGGAACCGTGTGGTTCTCACCTGCATGGCTGAGGGCAGCTGGCCCCTGGAGTTTAAATGGCTTTACAATGGGACAGAGTTGACGCGTTTCTCCCTGGAGTACAGGTGACACTTCCCAACTTCCCACTGCTGTATGAGTGTTTCTGCAAGTTTTGGCCCTGTAGACATTTAGAAAATGCACTTTTCGCGCTATCACTAGTCTAACAGCGAAAGTACATTCCAAGCACAATGCCTTATCTCAAAAAATGTATTTTATTAAAGGAGTAGTTCACTTTTTAAAAAAAAAAAACTTTGCTGATAATTTACTCACCCCCATGTTATATAAGATATCCATATCTTTCTCTCTTCAGTCGAAAAGAAATTAAGGTTTTTGATGAAAACATTCCAGGATTTTTCTTCATATAATGGACTTCGGTGGGAACCAAACGGTTCAAGGTCCAAAAGACAGTTTCAGTACAAACTGCAAACTGTTCAAAGGGGGCTTTAAACGATTCCAGACGATGAATGAGGGTCTTATCAAGCGAAACAATCGTTAATTTTTTTTTTTTAAATACAAAGTTTAAGTTTTTATGAGCTTTTTTATAAGCTCGCCTTGCTTTGTTCTGTGTTGTTCATTTCGTTAGTTGAATGAACCAAATGACACAAAAAAAGATTTGTTCATTTTTGATGAAGGAGTTCGAACAGGAGAGCACTGAAACTGTCTTTTGGACCTTGAACCGTTTGGTTCCCAGTAAAGTGCATTATATGGAGAAAAATCCTGGAATGTTTTCATCAAAAATCTTCATTTCATTTTGACTGAAGAAAGAATGACATGGACATCTTGGATGACATGGGGGTGAGTAAATTATCAGCAAAAGTAGTAAACTATTCCTTTAAGTAAGATTTAGTGGTAAAATAGTAATGGTAATTTCCAAAATTGTATTTTTTGACATTTACACAAAAGAGTTTGCCTTATTTTATTTTAGAAATGTCATTTTAGGAATAAATCAAACAGCTATTTTGTGTAGTTAGCATTTTCTGCTTCCTAAATAAATGTTTTTTCACAGTTTGACACAATTACAGCTAAAGTATTCTGTTATTTTCAAAAAATCCAATCCAACTGTTAATAAGTTTTTAGTTTTTTTGGGGGTGTGTGAATTTTCATATTTTGGGTCTGGGAGAAAAGTAATACAATCTATTCAAGGCACTTGAAAGGTAGGAAGGAAAACAAAAAATCAAGGCCAGGTAAAAAAGCTTCTAAGAACATATTAATGTGACCTTCATATGACAAAGAGAAACAAAATTAAATCTTTTAGTTTGAATAAAACTAACCAAGATCACGTAAGTTCCCGACAGTAGTTAAAGAAACACGCATTCAGACAGACTAATCATCATCACAAATTCAACATTAACCTTTCAATTGGAACAAATTTCATTACATTTTTCTGGTGTTTATTTAAATGATGCCTCCGTTCTTTTTTTGGTGAGTCACGAGCATTTGTGGATCGTAGTCCTCTTGAGTTGTAGTAGTGCCTCATTCCCTCTGCAGCCATGAAATCCCACTCATATTGCCTCTCAGCTCACATTAAATGAGAATGAAATGTATTTCCTGAGCGATCCCTGTCGTCCATGTTTTGTTTTATGTATTCTACATAAATGTTGAATCCCTGGTGAAGGCAGTGTGGATTTAAAAGCAAATAGTCGAGTAGCTTGTGAATTATTTTCAATAGCTTCCTTCGTAAGCTATATTTATATTTAAAAACCAAGTGATTTTTCTCTCTCTCTCTGGTCACAGTGAGAGGACTGAGCTGTATTCTTTGCTTTCATTCTTTTTACCTGCTGACCACAGGATTCTTTCCCATTTGACTTTGCATTTTAAGACTTCCTAATAGCTAAAGTCTAACTTCCCCGCAGTGCTTTCTCTGAGTAATGGTCGAGTCAGACATTTTCTGGCCTCTTGCAGAGGTTCCTGCTCTCTACGGGGTTTCTACCTGTCAGTCAGGACGATGGGAGCGGTTTCCGAAGCAGTCCACAGAGCATCTCCAAAAGATCCCTGGTGACTGAAACTTCCCAGCAGTCTCTTACCTCTCCAACACTGAAAAGCATTTGTTTTTTTTCAGGGAGTGAGGACCTGCCCTCTTCTATTCCTCACATTCACCGATCAAAGAAAAAGCTTGAATTCACTTCAGCAGATTAAACCTGTGACTGGTAATGCAGGGAAACTAAAGTATTGGAAAAAGAGCTGGCGGTGGAAAAACGAGACAGCATTGACTGGTTGAATCAAAGCACTGTTGCCCACATGTTCGGCTCTCTCTTTATCACTCCATTTAACTAATAGGTCTTATCACAGGCTCGTGACTGAGGCCGTGTGCGTAGGTGTAAAAACACACTTACCTACTTCATGTTTTCATGTTTAAAAAAAAAAGATTATTATTTCAACAGCATACATGACTACGATTGCAGATGTTCAAAGCAAAAAACAAAACAAAACAAAAATCCCACATCCATGGGTTATCCTATTTTAAATGGTTAGTTCACCCAAAAATGAAAATTCTGTCAGTATTTACTCACCCTCATGTTGTTCCAACCCCGTAAGACCTTCGTTCATCTTCGGAACACAAATTAAGATATTTAAGATATTAAGATCGCTCCTGCATACAGTCCATAGGCTTCTTGAGGGACTGGCTCTTGCCGTCCCCGAAAAGTCATAAAAGACATCGTTAAAATAGTCCAAGTGACTACAGGGGCTCAATCTTAAGTTTATCAAACGGCGAGAACACTTTTGTGCGCAAAAAAACAACAAAAATAACGACTTTATTTCAACTATTCGTTTATTTCTCCCTCTGCGCGAGTCAGGTTACTAGTTTAATAGCGTAAGTTTCTGTTATTGTACGTCACACGCATCACACACACATGACCAGCGTCGGCCAATAGTGAGCCTATGTGTGACGTAGCTCTACGCAATCACACTACGTTAACTGACTTACAGGCTCATGGAGAAATAAAGTCGTTATTTTTGTTGTTTTTTTGCGCACAAAAGTGTTCTCGTCGTTTGATAAAGTTAAGATTGAGCCCCTGTAGTCACTTGGACTATTTTAACGATGTCTTTAATGACTTTTCGAGGACAGCAAGAGCCAGTCCCTCAAGAAGCCTATGGACTGTATGCAGGAGCGATCTTAATATCTTAAATATCTTAATTTGTGTTCCGAAGATGAACGAAGGTCTTACGGGGTTGGAACAACATGAGGGTGAGTAAATACTGACAGAATTTTCATTTTTGGGTGAACTAACCCTTTAAGTGACATGGGTGACTACACAACCCACAAGAATTAAAGGGATATTTCGGTAACACTTTTCAATACGGTGCAATTATAAGCACTCATGAAGAACTAAACCATGAATTAATTGTTACTGCATCAGCAACTAATAAATATCTAAATATCTATTAAAATATCTTCTCTTGTGTTTCAGTGGAGAAAGAAAGTCATACAGGTTTGGGACTTATAATATGAGATTGAGATAACGATGAAAGATTTTTCATTTTTGGGTGAACTATCCCTTTAAGCATTCAGATGAGTATTTTTACTGTAAAATTAGTATGAATTAATTAATTAATTTTCATATTAGCCCTATTTGGGAAGTTAAAAAAAATGTTACAAGTGGTCAGAGTTTGCGTTGCATGTGCCAATTAAGGAACTATGGCCTTTTTGGTAATAAAACACTGTAAGCCCATAAATTAAAAAAATTCCTTTTTGTGACACACATCTGAGTGAAAAAAAAACTGATTATCAAAAAAAAAAAAAAATGTAGTGCGCCAACTTCTATTCATCAATTGTTGATTAGATGGAGGCAGATCTGAATGCGAGCTTGAAATCGATTGTAAGAAAGGGGCGGTGTTTAAATTGACTTAAAGTTATGACTGATTAACATTACTGTACATGGTCAGTTTTTTTTTTTTTTTTTTTTTTTTTTTGGTAAAGTGAAAATCATTTAGAAAATCAATAAGGTGAATTTTTATTCCATGCCAACTTTAAGGGCCTTAGTGCACACTTAAAGTATAACTTTAAGATTTTCAACTCGCTTTGTAATGTTACAATGTCGGTACTATGTAAATGAACAATGTCTACACGTTCTCTGTGCTACCTGGGCAGAGAAATTCACGTTTATATGTCAGCAAAAGTTAGTCTTTTAACATCTCCAGGGCTTTTGTGAAAACCATAGATTAAAATTATTATAATATTATTGTAATAATCTCCACCCTGTACTTATACTATTTAAACAGCATTATAAAATAAAAATGGAAAACGATGGAAGCAGCTTTCAACAGCATCAGAAACACCTGAGGTTTTTCAGATTTTCTTTGTAAGTTTCTGTCCATCTTTATGATTCTTTGCAGCCTTTAACCACAGCCTACAACACGCTGGATCCTTCACTGGAAACCAAAAGTAACTAATTCCCGCTAAAACGTTTACTCTTTGAATTCTTGCACCCGTGAACAATACAGATCGACACCACTATGACAAAAAGTTTGCTAAGTAGTATTTACTACTAAAGCAAGGCAGTATTTGACTGGTCAAGAGTATCCATAGGTGGGAGTGGCCTTGGATGGCAACATTCCCAGTGCATTATGGGTGTTGAAGTTTTCCTACCTGTTTGGCAAATGGGAAGACAACAGCCCTTTTTCTTTGTTATCACCTTTATGGTGCGTTCACACCGGACGCGAATAACGTGATTCAATGTTAAGTAAATGCAGAGACGCGTTATGCGCGAATGCCGCGAATTGAGCAGCTGGCGCATTAAGTGCGTTACACACGAATGATTTAGTTAGTGCTATTTGTGCATTCACGTGTTTGACACGAATTCGCGCCTGCCGCCCGAGTTGAAAAATCTGAACTTTGGCGTCAATTCTCCGCGGTGACCAATCAGGAGCCTAGCTGCTTGCTGCTGTTAGGTGGTGAAGTGTCTTACTTCAATACATTATTTTGTAATATGAACAAATAGAGCCTAATGTGGCTCCAATGCACAATATTTTAAAGCAAATATTTTATCACTCAAAACTTTATTTCAATATATGAGACATGTTTATTTTGTATTGAATGTTATTTATTCCATATCTAGATTATATGAAATTTTATTATAATGTAAAGACAACGAACAAACATGTGCATAACATGTGTCTGGACTTCAGGGAGAAAAAAAATCACAAGACAGGTTAATAACTTTTGGAGGCTGCTCTATTTATCATTTATCACCTTGCTCCGATGCGGGGCAACAGGTCATCAATAGCGGTGACTCTCGATGAATTCTTGATCTACATAAAAAAGATGGCCGCCAATGGGTTTTGATTCTGACGCGTGTAAATTTCGCTTCAAACTTTTGTTTATCTACAATTAACACAAAGTGAATTAACACAAAGTGGTCAAGCGTCAAACTAGAAGCGGTAGATGTGAATTTGACGCGCTTTTCGTTTCTGGTGTGAATTTTTTTATTAAAAAGGGCATTTTGCCAGTGGTGAAGTACTCCTTTAATGCTGTGAAGGGGACCCTGGTAGTCAATTCGTACTGTATGCTGTAATAGGGTCAACCAGTGGTCAGCTTCCACTGTTTGCACCAAATCCTCTGATGTTCCTTTGATGAGGGCTGCCTGAGGACTCCTGTCTATTGTGAATGAGGGTCCTTACTTCAACAGGTTACTCATCAAAAACCTTGAGCTGGCTGAGTGTTGCGGCCTGAACTGTGTTTAATTACGGGCCGATAAATAGGTTTTTTAGATCAAAGGCCATTTGTTACAGCCACTGCTTTGGGCATGCAGGCTTTCTGCAATCACTCTTTCTTTGAATATGACATATAACAAAGAGTGGTTGATAAAATTCAGATTTTCTTTCACCAGGTACGTAATTTCATCACTGGACCGCTCCCATGCAGGCTTCTACAGATGCATTGTCAGGAACAGGGTGGGAGCTCTGATGCAGAGGAGCTCACAACTCCAGGTCGCCTGTAAGTTTCACATCACATCCTAACATAATACTTAATGATGCAGGCACACCAGCAAAATTTACCTTGAAGAGCAAAAATGTTATTGTCTGTTGCATGAAACACTGTTCACAGACTTCACTTTCAAACCAAGTAGCTTTCTGTTGGCCAATCCATGTGACCATGTGTTCAAAACTTGAACTCGTTGCGGGAAATCCTTCACTCTCATGTACAATTCCTGATCATGTGGATCCCAAAAATTTGCCGTTTAACAGTAAATGTGACCACGCTTACAGGCAAGTGGTGAGGATTTGATTTTGAGTGATTAAATGGATAGTTCAATTTGAAATACATTTTTCTTTTTTGTGTGTCAGTCATATAATGGAGGTCTATGGTCACCACCTGAATTCACCACCGAGTCATGACATGATTTAATGACTCGTAAATGTAAGCACACATTGATGGCCTAAGACACGAATCACGAAACGAGCAGTTTTTGTGAGAAAGCGAACAGTATTTATATAGTTTTTACCTCTTGTAACCACAGCCACGTCAAAGTTATCTAAGGGCGCCGGTCGCTTTGTGGCAGTGGTTACAAGAGGAAAAATCGATATAAATACTGTTCGTTTTCTCACACAAACTGCTTGTTTCTTGTCTTAGGCCATCAATGTGTACTTACATTTACGAGTCATTGAATCATGTTTAATTTGGACTTCTCTGTGCATGCTCTTTGAGGTGGTGACCATAGACCTGCATTATATGACTGACAGACAAGAACGGTTTGACCTAAAAACATCAAAATTTAAACTACTGTGGAAACAAAGACACCTACATCTTGGATGGCCTTGAGGTAAGCTAAAACATATCAAAAAATCATTTCAAAGTGAACTATCCCTTTAATGTCAAAATCAAATCACCATATAGAAAAGCTGATGCTAGAAACTTGTCACAAGTTAGGCTAAGTGTTACCAAGTGGAATCACAATCACTATCACAAGGTTGGAGCTTTGTTTCTTCGGTCCCACTTTATATAAAGTGGCTTTAAGTACTATGTACTTACATTGAAACGAATCATTTGATACAATGGATTTATTGTGTACATACATTTATTGTTTTTACATTGTACTTATATTTTAAAAATACAAGCATGCAATTACAGCTGTAACTAATTTATGTAATTACATCTGTAATTACACAGCTGAACCATCCCTTACCCTTAAACCTACCCATACCACCACACCTGTCCCTAACTTTACCCTCAATAGCAGCAAGTGTTTTACAATAGAACATGAGCACAATAAGTACATTATACTTATTTTTCAATGTAAGTACATAGTACTTAAAGGGGAAATGAAGCGGTGAATCAAGTTTACATGATTTACAAGATGGATTTCCAATATAATCAACAATTATATAAGGAACATTACAAATGTAAACATTTAGAAGAAAAAAAGAAAAAAACTTTGTATCTTTCGCCGCCAGGGCGCCGCCATTGTGCAGGTGACGTCACGGGGTTGGTTGGCTCAAGTTTAACAGGCTCTGGGCATTGAAAATCGCGACATCAAACTGTGTTTATACCAGTGTTTTGACCGCGAACGACTAATGTTAGGTACAGATATTAGACAAAAAGACGACGTCTCATGTTATATGTTGACAAACTGCACATAGAAACATTGTTCGCGATGTTATTGACGAGACGGGAATATCTGACGGCAGACATCGCAAACAATGTTTCTATGTGCAGTTTGTCAACATATAACATGAGACGTCGTCTTTTTGTCTAATATCTGTACCTAACATTAGTCGTTCGCGGTCAAAACACTGGTATAAACACAGTTTGATGTCGCGATTTTCAATGCCCAGAGCCTGTTAAACTTGAGCCAACCAACCCCGTGACGTCAACTGCACGATGGCGGCGCCCTGGCGGCGAAAGATACAAAGTTTTTTCTTTTTTTCTTCTAAATGTTTACATTTGTAATGTTCCTTATATAATTGTTGATTATATTGGAAATCCATCTTGTAAATCATGTAAACTTGATTCACTGCTTCATTTCCCCTTTAAAGCCACTTAATATAAAGTGGGACCGTTTTTTCTGTCAAATGACTCACAATGTACGTGTTCTTGTTTTGTCCTCTCCTTTCGCTCCCTCTTTGTTTCTTAGACATGGAAGGCTTTGTGGAGGGTGAACGGTCTCAGGTGGTGTCCCAAGGGGATGCGGCATTGATCTTCCCGCCACAAATCCACAGCTTCCCGCGACCCGGGATCACATGGTTTAGAGACGGACGCAAGATCCCCCCCAGCAGCCGCATGTAATCTTCTCTTCATTTGCTCAGAGTCAACTTAATGGCCCCTGTTCTCACAGAAAGGGTTTTATACCTTACAGAAAGAGAATATTATACTGCTGTATAATTACTCCAAAATTTCCAAAAACACTCCTGGAGTATTTATTGCAGGAACTCTCATTGGACAAATCTGCTATAATAAGAACCCATGTTGACTTTAGATTGAAGGCTAGAGAGGAAGCCGGCAACACGGGAGCCAATTAGACAAAGTGGACAAAAGGCCTTTATTGATGACCTTGGATGATTGACAGAATTTGCGCCCTGTGTGTGTGTGTGTATGCACGGTCTGTGTTAGAAAGGTCTCAGTAATCACCTGAGATCAATTTACCTCATCCGCCAGCAGGAGGCCTGACAAAAACAGCCGGCGTGTTTGATGATCTATAATTCATGCTGATTGTCCAGCATGTCACATGTGACGTGAGGGCTTTAGACACTTAGCATTGTGTTCCCCCTCCCCACCGCACTGACTGGAGAACTTTCAGACACGGTTTTTCGGTTGGAGTGTATGAGGAATCCCCAATGAGACGCTGAGCGCTGAGGCAAGGGTTATATAAACATCTGAGGCTCCAGCGGCGCTGCTCAGACCTTCATTCTCTCTCGCTCTCTCTCTGCGTCTCTCGAGCGGCAGTAATGGTCCTATATGATGGTGAGAGGGCCTGACAGCGTACGATTTGTTTGCCGCTTGTTTGTTGCTCCTCGGATGCATTGATATTCCGCGGAGCATTTGATTTGGACTCAGTGAGAGCCCTCACTCTAATTGTGCTGGAGTCAGTTTAATCTGGGCTGATCAGGCCTGTGCTGACAGATACACAGGCTCTAATCTCACTGCACTCCAAGTGTCGACTCTCATTTAACCACACACACTCACGCATGACCTGCATTTTAGCTCCAGCAATCCTAAAACACTTATCCACTCGAGTCGTCAATGCAAATAACATTGCATCGTAGCCTATTGGACGTGAACTGTTTTGCTCAACGCTTTTGTGTGTTTAAGTCGTTTACTCGCATGTTTGCCGGTTGCAGTTGTTGCTTTGTGGTTTTGTGACTACTTTTCTCTCTCGAACGTCTTAGAGCCCTTACTCTGGACAACACCCTTGTCATCCTCTCCGCCGTGGCCCCAGATGCGGGCCGGTACTACGCCCAGGCCGTCAACGACAAGAACGGAGAGAACAAGACCAGTCAGCCCGTCATCCTGAATGTAGAAAGTGAGTTCTTCTGAATAAATAATCTGTGCATGTTTTGTGATGTCCAGTCCAGGAGCCTTGAAAAAAAAGTCTGCAATCACCTAATAGGGTAGGAGTTTCCTAGAACCCCTTACCTAAAATATTTATTTAGCATTTTCATGGCTCTCAGATGTCGGTTAACACTAGAAGTGCCAGAATTCCAAAACTACTAGAACGGCCACAAACGGTCATTTTGACCGTTAGATTCAAAACAGTGTTTATTTCTTTCGTAATTATTTTCGTCAACCACATTCTTTCAAAGACGGAAACGAGACGATAACTAAATAAAAACTAGGTTTGAATGACAAACTATGACGAAAATGAGAAGCGGTCAATAGGCTAATAATAATAATAGGACTAGCAGAACTGTTAGTGAACAGCCCATGCAGCAAAACAAACAGCGGAGCTCACCAGGATCATCCGATATGAATGGAACATCTGGATCCGCCGTGTCTGATGATAGCAGCCGTTTCTTTTTCCTTGATGTGAACTCTGACTCTGAATCACTCTCTGATGATATATAGCCTATAACGTAAGTATTGATAACTGTAGTCTGGTTTTGTTTGCTTATTTCTGATCAACAACTAATGTAGAAATTATTATAAAGCAAACACCGCTACAGAGGTGACCGGACGGACTGTTGACAGTTGAGAGAGAGACCACGATTAACCGCGGGATATTTAACAAAAAAAATATCGCGAAATTCAGTGCGGTCAATATGACCGTCTATGGCTGAAATAGGTAAATATGTTCATTTGTTTTGTTTTGCCTTACGTTTACGTAACTTAATTTATATGAAAATCATTTTAAATGAAAATACAGACAATTTTAGGAAAAGTCAGGTACCAGCAGGATTTTATTATTTTTTTCAACAAAGTTATTGTAGATATAAAATTCAAAACGGTCAAAATGACCGTTGTGGCCGTTCTAGTGTTAATGTTCACAACAAAACAAATAACATGTTTGATATTTAATTTACTTTGAAAAAGGTTGACCTCGGGTTTAAAAATTGGGTAACATTTTACTTGAAGGGGTGTGGATAAGACTGACATGACACCTTCATAACCTTGACATGACATATGTCTTGAATATGAAGTAGGGTTTATGCATGTTTATGGCAACTGTCATTAAGTGTCTTTCGCTCAATAATGACATTTTGAATGCAAATATGACATTGTTTAAGATGTTATTATGACATCTTGACATAAACCATCATAACCCGTCAGTGTCTTTGTCATGACAACTTGACATAAAATTAAAGGTATAGCGGAGGATCTTTCCGAATTTTAGAGAATTTTAGATTTTTTTTTCAAAAAATGCACATGCACAAACACAACACTCTTGCTCCCGAGAGGGAACGCCTATTACGCCTTACACAATTATTATGTTGCAAATTATAAACTAACTCAAAAACATTCATAAAAAAGACAAAAGTCAAATGCCCTTCCGTGTTTTATTTACTTATTATACTGATCGATTGAGTGACCGAGGACTCAAGACATGATATGTGCAACCCTTATCACACGAAATACGTTCTGAGGAAACTATTTTGCAAATCGCAATTACGTTACATAGCAACATATAAGCAGTGCTATTACGTTGGTCCTTAACCTAATATGTCTCATTGTTAATACGTTGGTATTAATACGTAATTTGTATACATTGCGTATGTAATGGAGAAGTAGCTTGTTGCATTTGTGTAATAATAAACACACAAGGTTTTAGAATATGAACACATGAACACACAAGGAGAATATTTCAGCGTGATACCATTTACCATTTGGTCAAAAGGCTACTTTAGACAAATTGAGATGTTTACCGTGTCTATGCGGTGCATGACTTGTGCCAGGACTATATTGCTAAGTAGCTTGCATTAACTTTTACTAGTGATTTTAAATGGATTTCTCCAAATAGCATGACAAACTTTACCTGTCTAGTAGAATCTTCGCGAATGCGGCATCAGTGAGAAGCCCAACCTGTGCTTTTAGCGGACGCCAGCGTGTGATATTCACCCAAAATCAGAAAGTTGTTTCTATATTCTGCGGCCTTTCTCTTCTTATCATACACTTCGTATACATTTTTTCTCTTTCGACCCGAAACCGTAACTCCGACATAATACACCTGAAAAGTGAAAACTACATAGGGATGAGCACGTACGACGGCCTTACGTAAACATATCACCAGAATGATTGACACTTAGGTGGACCAACAGTATAGACTACCCACCCGGAAAAAGAAAATCCTCCGCTATACCTTTAAGTTAAAGTGTCATATGGTTAGCTTTGACATTGGCTGTCATGACTGTGTCATGAATATTGTTCGTGAATTTGTGAATTTGTCATTAAAAAGTTATAATGGCTTCATGACAGCCAATGTCAAAACCAACCACCTGACAGTTTAATGTAATGTTAACCAATAAAGCTAGGTGCTTTCTTAAGTTTGATAATTAATCTGCTATGTCATGTTTATGACAGGTTGTGTTGTCTTAGTAATGTCAAGTTGATTGTATTGATGTATTGGTTTATGTCAAAGTGTTATAAAGACATCTCAAACAATGTCATATTTGCATTAAAAATATCATAACTGACTTGTCACAAACATGCATAGGCTAAAAATATGTCATGTCATGATTATAAAGGTGAAGTGTTACCAAAACTTGCTTCATTTTGTTGGTCTTTTTCCTCTTTCGTTCATAATACTAGTTGAGAGAGAACAGGAAATGATAAAGGATTGGTTTGAAAAGATGCGAGCTGGACTCAAATTGGCTACATAAGCACCACTCACTGTTGGAGCGTTTACACTAACTGCTAGACAATCTTAATTGTTTGCAAATGCGTTTTTCACACTGCCCTGCGGCTGAAATGACGTGTTCATAAATAAACATCTCCCTCGCCCCCTAGTGGCTGTGCATGACACCTAATGTAGTGCACACATTGGTTCAGACTCCAGTTTTGCACGGATCAATATTCCCCAACTCGCTGCACTGTAGATTGTGAGTATGTGGCATGTGGTGAAGCTTCATGGAGCTTTGTATGATAGTTGTGGTCCTGCAGTGCCACAATGACAGGGAGATTAATCACCCTCATAAAAAAACAGCCCCTCTCTTTAATAGACCCCACAAAAACAGATTTATGAAACAGAGAGGCAGACCATAAAGACCCTCTGTGAGACCATGGCCTACTGTAACTCTTATCCAGGGATCTCCGTTTGGAAAGGGAAGCAAATAAAGGGTAATCAGATCAAGACTGAAGAGAAGAGAGATCACTGATTGAGGGCAGAGAATCAATGGATTGCTAAAGGTTTGCCAGAAGCTGACAAATGATTGCGTGGCATTTAATCATGTCGACGATGTCTCTTAATCAAGACCCATTCGGCAGCGCGGCACATTAGTGAAGGTGTTACAGTGCACTTACAAGAGGAGAGGGTGCAGAAAATGACATACATAATAGTAAGCACATAATGGAGAGGGCTGAACGGAGACGAACAAGTGCTCCGAGCTTCGAGTTTAGCTTTGTCTGCTTTCTTTCTCTCTTTCTCTCTCTTCTAAGTAGAACATTTTATAGCTCACTGATTGCTTGTTCAAGTGGTTTCTTTGGTTTTAGTTATGGGCACCCAAAATGTTCCCAGTGGGGTCAAGTAGAGGTCATCCACTGGATGATCACACTCTTTTACAGACGACATACTGTAAATCTATTGAGTGGTACAATTCATGTTAAAGAGCATATTGCAGGTAAAAAAATAAAAAAATAAATTTATAACCTTGTATGAAAATACCATATGAAAAGTTAAAGGGATACTCCACTTTTTTTTGGTAAATAGGCTCATTTTAACACTCCCCCAGAGTTAAACAGTTGAGTTTTACCGTTTTCAAATCAAATTTATTTAGAAGAATATCAGTAACCAGACAGTTTCTGGTCTAATTGACTTCCATAGTAGGAAAAAATATATACTATGGAAGTCAATGAGACCAGAAACTGTCTGGTTACTGATACTCTTCTAAATTAGAAAAAAAAAAAAAAAAAATCGGCTGAATGGATTCGAAAACGGTAAAACCCAACTGTTTAACTCTGGGGGAGTGATAAAATTTCCAAAAAAAATTGAGTATTCCTTTAATGCAGGATTTAAAATGTTTTAAAACAGCAAAAGTGCACTAATTTAGTAGATAAAGTGAGCGTTTCTTGGATGGCTTTTTTTTCAACACTGCGTTATTTGACGTCACGTTAGGGAGCCTCAGCCTCGGCTCAGTGTAGAGTAGGCTGGTATTCAGTGAGAGCGGCCGTGAGTCAGTGCTTTCGGTAGTTTTTGTATTCGAATTTATCATCGTCATGGTAAATTATTGTGTTGCAAAAACTCCGGCCTGTCATGACTTCAATATCGAGCCCACAAGTTTCCTTTACAAGAAAAGGGACGGTGCTATACCTTATATTTCGTTCCTGGTGCGGTTTGTGCAGGTGAAGAGACGGGATTTCTCTTCCGCATCGACTTTGGAAAACACGGTCGCGTGTAGCGTTCACTTCAGATCAAATGATTATCATCCCGGCGATATGATGGAGTTCAACATGGGATGCCGAAGCAAGAATATTGATCGTCGTATACAACACCAATGGCATCAAATAGTGTGATTTAGGTAACTTAGTCATGCCCTAAATACAGGCAACTTGTAATTGAAAAACAAAATTGGTTGTTTAAATACTCAAATCTTTAATTTTCTGTTTATGTTATAACCCAGGTGAAAAATATGTATTAAAAATGTACCTGTATGCTTTTAGTACAATAGAAATATACTCAAGTATAGTTTTTATACAATAATATTATAAACCTACACTGTAAAAAAATATTGTTGGTTTAACTTAAAAAAGTAAGTAGCCTGGTTGCCTTAAAATTTTAAGTTGATTGAACTGGAAAAAGTGAGTTAAATGAAGGAGATTGATTTAATCATCAGAAACTCAAAATAACAAGTTATCTCAACTAAATAAATTAGTTGATTTGACAAAAGAAAAAATGTTGTGATAACAAACCTTGAAAATAGTTTTTTTACAGTGTACCCTAAACATACTAATGTCTGCTGGTCTGTTATAGGATCATAATAATCTGTACAATATTGTGAGCAGTGTATATCGTTAGCTAACGTGTATACTGTATCTATAAGCACGTCTCTCACCAAAAGACACCTGTCCTGTTCTCCACTGGTTCAACTCAATGTGTCTCTGACCGTTCTGTCTAACATTATCCTGGCCTCTCCCTGCTCTCTTTAGCATAGCAGGCTCATAACTTTATGGCTTGGTTCGTCACACGAATATTTCCTCAGCGTCCAAAATGTCATTGCGATCCATTGTTTTCCTTTTTGAATCGACCGCTCTCCTCATTTCGCCACGCCCGCCACGCCCATTTTGAGACGCGGAAGTACAATTTTCTCACAAAAATGACTCCAGAAGCTTCTGTAGCGTATTTATAAGTACATTTTAAAGAAAATCTAATTCCTACATTATTTTTCTATGCACATGGGATATTATCAAGGTCTTATTCCACAGAATGAACATTTCATTAGCGAGAGAATACAGCAAATGTCTCTCTTTGTTCTCCATTTTAATTCACATGCTTTTGGTAATATATTTTACTTCTATAATTTTGAGGGCAATAACATATTTAAAAAGAAAGAAATTAAGGTTGGGGGTTCATTGGCAATTGATCGCCGATAAATAATCATGATAAACTGATGAACAGGTTCATTTCATGGTGACACTGTCAATGCAACTGTAATATCATTCAAAAGTTTACAGTCCGATTTTGCACAGTTGTGCAAGAGGTTTTTATCTTCTCTAAAGTTGCATTTACTTGATAAAAAATACAGTAAAACAGAAATATTTTGAAATTTTATTACCATTTTAAATATTTGAATATGCTTTAAATTGTAATTCATTCCTTTGATGACAAAGCTGAATATTCCAGTCTTCACTGTCAGATGACCCTTCAGAAATCATTATGCTCAGTTAATGCTCAAGAATTTATCAACAGTATGGAAACTGTGATTTATTTTTCATGATTCTTTAATGAATAAATAGTTCAAAAGAACAGCCTTTATTGGAAATATTTGAATCATTTGTGCCATTACAAGTGTTTTTACTGTCACTTTTGATAAGTTAAATGCATCCTTGCTGAATAAAATAATAATAGTTGATTCTTTTTTAAACAAATGGCAAACTTACTGACCCCAAATGGCAGTGTATATAAACATTTTTCTGTAGTTTCTATGAAATATTTAGTCTTTGAGCAGTCTAGAAGGCTGATTTACATCCTGAGTCACATCTTGAACCATTTCAGACTGCAAGCCAACCCAATTTAGGAGAAACTCTTGAGATCTCATTTGTGATTTGCCTGCCTATATGCTTCTGCTTCCCTTTAGACATTGGCGGCCCAGCAGACCCCATCGCTCCCTCTATTATAATCCCGCCGAAGAACACCAGTGTGATGGTGGGCACGTTTGAAGTCACACTGGAGTGTGTGGCCAATGCCAGGTGTGTGTATGTGTGTGTGTGTGTGTGTGTGTGCACAAGCACTCAAAATGACCTCTGTCAAACTATTAAAACTCAATTCTGTTTATTTGTTTCCTTCGGACCGCTCCTATCTCTCATTCCCCGCTTGTGTTTATCCGTATTTCTCTCTCGCTTTACCTCCAGGCCTCTCATTAAGCTGAGCATTACATGGCGGAAAAATGGAGTGCTGGTAAACCGAGGCCTCCGGGACTTTGGCCGCCGTCTGACCATCAGTGGACCGTTGGTCAGTGACAGCGGCTACTATGAATGTGAAGCGTCCCTCCGAAGCAGTAGCGCCCCCTCTGTCAGCGCCGGAGCATATCTACATGTGATGGGTAATTCCACCTTCCTGTCAAACGTTACGTAAGAGTTGTGTTTAAAATGTGCCTTGTACAGAAAGTATTCATCCACTTTGCATCATGTTCTTCTTTTTAATCTTCAAAAAATTCACAGACACATGCAAAAACAATCTGTAATTTCTCCAAGATAAAAGACTCATTTATGAAAGTATTCATCTCTTATGGTAAATACTAGCGCTCTTACGGCAATTACAGCCTAGAGTATGTCTCTTCACATTTCACATTTACTTGTGGATGGCAATTTTGCATGACGTACACCAGATTTCAATTGGATTCAAAGTTCTTGTTGTCATTGCAAAATATTTGCCTTTTTTAAGTCCTTCCCTGCTGTGTGCTTTGGGTCGTTGTCCTTAAAATACATATCCTTTGAACAAAATCTAGATCCTAGAACTAAAATAAGTTCTGCTTTTACTGAAATACGTGATGGTAAGGATAGTATCATCATGGTGTCAGACCAAAGAGAGCGCTTTCCTTTCAAGCCTCACATAGCTCAATTTTAGGCAAAAGACGTCCCTCTAAAAGGTTTTTAAGGTTTTCTCACCTAGATTTGAGCAAACTCTGGGTGAATCTTGACACTGGCCTTCCTCCATTCTTATATAACGTTTATAAGAATGTTACTTTTGAATGTTCTCCATGTATAAATAATTAATCAGTAACTACTGTTCTTTCATACCTCCCAGAAGACTACAAAGAACGACCATAAACAGTTTCATAATTAACATTAATAATGCATAATGTATAATTAATTCTATGTAAAGATCATGGAAACCCACTAGTAATGACTCAAGTATTACCAAATCCTTCAGAAGGAATGGCTAATTATACAGCAGTTTTAGAGGGTCTTTGTAAGGTTTTGAATAGTAATTAGAAAATGGTAACACTTGAGTCATTACTAGTGATCTTCACTTTAGAATACTGATCCAAATAATTAGTAATTCCCCTTGAAGGATGTAGTAACACTTGAATCATTTCTATTCAAAAACCTCAAACGCTTACAATGACTTCAGTCATTGTAGAGAGTTATCATGTTTTTCACTTTAGAATACTGATCCAAATAATTAGTAATTCCTTCTGGATTTGGTATGCCTTGAGTCAGTACTAGTGGGTTAACATGATCTTCACTTTAGAATTAATTATACTTTATGGATTATTCATTTCAATTATGAACCTACCTCATTCAACTGAGTGCTATTTCTTACTAATTCATTAATCAGAGTTTCTTGTTAGTTAAAGGCACACTATGCAGGAATTCCGTTTTTGTCAAACAGCGACCCCTAGAGTCGCTGTGGAGTAATTGTATTTCAAAATGCCAGCGTCTCTGCACTCACGGCCTGACACCCCTTTGAAGCTGTCATGTTAAGGTACAAATCTTGCATAGTGTGCCTTTAAATAAGAGATCTAGGGGGTGTTTATGGGTAGGCCTACTATGATATTAGACTACATGGCCAATAATGAAAGATAATGAATTTAAAACCTGAACCAAACATTGTTTTGTTTTTTTCAAAGGTCAACAGTCTGTCATTAGTCTGCCACTAAACAACGGTGTGTTGTGGTTTCAGTACACCAGCCATATCAACAAAATTAATAAATGAAAATTTGCTTATCAATGTATATTCGTAGAACTTCAAAAAAAGAAACAGAAAAGATGCAGCCAATGAGCTGCCGGCAGGGGCCGACTCAACCTCCACGGACAGTTTTTAATATTTTATCAGAGAGTAACTACTCAAGATTTAGCTTTAGTATAATATTCGGGACAATTAGGGCCGGATTCGGGACAACAGCTTAGATTTCGGGACTGTCCCGTATTTTTAGTTATTTAGTCTATTTAGTCTCCAGACGCGCTCTTCAATCTCTTGTCCGGTTCCTCGCGCGGTCAGATTATCTTTTCCTTTTCCTAGTCTTTTCCGACCGTGTTTTCTTTGCTTTTTCCATTGTCGAGTCTTAATGCCTTATATGTTGTTGTTGATGTGCGTGACGTCATTGCCGTAAAGCATGTCGTGACTCTCGCGAGATTTGTCTAGGGGCGCTCCTCTCAAACTTGCATTGCTGGTTTTTCCAGTGGCGTCCCCCATAAGCTTTAATACCAGGATGATTCGCCCTACTATGAGTTTGTTTACCACCGAAATGACTTTGAAGCTGTTATATTACAGGTGCATAGCACAGGTATCTGAGTTTTTGCAGAACTGCGCCCCCTCTGGCGACAAGCGAAACTGCAACCTGAGGTCATAATGTCTTCAGAGGTAATACAGTTATAAATCTGCAAGTCATTTTAAATATATGAAAGGAAAGGCATTTGAGTAAATTACACACTTATGCGTGTGTGAGGGGAAAACGGGGGCAGTAGAAAACTTCGTTTTTTGTTTCCGTCCATCTCCACGTTTAACTGTTTTATGTGCTTACTGTATCCACTTATGATTGTATTATTTATGGAAACACATTCATGAACAATATAAGTTATTACTTTCTATAGGATCCCGTTTGAGCCCTGGAGCCGGCCGGAGATCTCTCCATTTGTTGAAAGCTTCCCGATGTTGACTCAACAGAAGTTTTCTTTTCTTTGTCTTACGTGGAGTTTGCGTTGGGGTTTGGAATGAACTACAAGCCGGTCTCTTTGAATCCATCTTCTACTTTTGTCGAAAGTTGACTAAAGTGTCGTTCGAGTTGTCTTCGCTGATACAAAGAATGGCGGCGAATACACAAACCTGCCAGACATATATAGCCAGATGAGCGTGAATGTGTATGACGTCACAGCCAATCTCATTAATTCTCATCTTATTTATTTTACGTTACAAGATTATAGAGGCAATCGCAGTGATCAGAGAAGGGCTCATTCAGCCCATCAGACAATTGTTTATGCATGTATAGGTTAAAAAAACAGCTATTTTTTACATGAAATGTTGCATAATGCACCTTTAAGGTACAGTTCTTGCATAGTGTGCCTTTAAAAGCAGTTACTATAATGTTAGTAATGCGTTGCTCATTTGCTCCTGTTTAGTTATTCATTAACGACAGAACGGTATTCTAAAGTCTTACCTAAACCCTGAACCATACAGTATATAGGTTGTAAAAAAGGTGGTGGATGTTATAGAGAATTACTTCTACAGCAATGGTAAAAAAAAAGTATGCTTTTCAGTCTGGTCAAGTACTCTCAAAGCTGACTCATCTGAACTCTGTGCAGAACATCCTCAGTTTGTGAAGGAGCCCGACAGACACATTACTGCTGAAATGGAGAAGGTGGTAGACATCCCATGCCAAGCTCGTGGTGAGTTGTGCGTCTGTCCGTGTGTGTGTGTGCGTGTGTGCGTGTGTATGTGTGTTAGATAACACTCCTCTTCCTACGCCCCTGCAGGTGTTCCTCAGCCAGATATAGTGTGGTATAAGGATGCTGTACCCATAAGCCCCGTGAAGACACCTCGTTACAGAGTCCTGGTGGGTGGCAGTCTGCAGATAAATGGACTGCTCCCGGACGACACCGGAATGTTCCAGTGTTTCGCTCGCAACTTAGCGGGAGAGATCCAGACGAACACGTACCTTGCTGTCACCAGTACGTCAAAGCACCATCTGGGCCTGTCATTAACTCTTGTCTTCATTCATTACACTTCTCCCGTACATTCATCTTCTTCCTTATCTGCTGTCAGAGATGTGTCATTTTATAAAGCCTGTGTCTTATCAGCAGCTTTTGCTTGCAGAAAGAAGGGAAGATTAAAAAGAGTTATTATTCCAAGTTTAAGAGGGAACGATCGTCAGAATAATGGATTTTTTTGTCTGCACTGGACAGGTCTTTAATGTGTCCACCATTAATAGACAGCTTGAAAAGACATCTTTGATTTTGTCAAGTTAGGGAAGTTAGGGAGCAATGGCTCTTATATTTTTGTTTTTAGATCCTCTGGTTTGTGTGTGTATTTTTTTTTTTTTTTAAATATATATATATATATAAAGCAGTTTTCTGCAAGGTGTAAGGTTAGGAATGGGGGAAAGAAGGTACAGTTCTGCTCATAATTTTGCACAATATGAAAGAAGGTAATACTATTAAAAAAAAAACCCCTCTGGTGAAAATCAGATTTTTAATTTTGACTATATGTCTCTGTGGTGCTTTTAATATGCTTTAACACAAATCATGTGCAAATTCATAATTCAATTCAATTCACCATTGCTGAGTATTTTCTTCAAAACTGCAGTGAACCAAAGAAGCTGAAAGAGGGAAAGCTGGTGTTTCTGATGTCACAAACTACCTTGTAGCCAATCAGGTCAATGTGTCGGTGGGCTTTAGCATATCATTAAAGGGTTAGTTCACCCAAAAATGAAAATTAAGTCATTAATTACTCACCCCCATGCTGTTCCAACCCCGTAAGACCTTCGTTCGTCTTCGGAACACAAATAAAGATATTTTTTATTGAATCTGAGAGCTGGATCAGTCCTATATAGACTGCCTAAGGGACTGGCTCTTGACGGCCCATAAAGTCATTAAAGAAAAGGTTTAAATATTCCATGTGCCTACAGCGGCTCAATTATACGTTTATCAAGCGACGAGACTACTTTTTGTGCGAAAAAACATAAATAACGACTTTATTCCACTATTCCATTACTTCCTTATGGGCGCATGCGCGAGAACTGAGACGAGGACGTTCTCATTCGTCTACCTATTAAAGGCTTTTAAGTGCACCTTATTGTGCGGAAAATACGCTAATTGAAAAGCGTATGTACAGCGCGCATCTTCCTCTGCTTGTAAACAGAAAGTTTTGCGTTTCCAGCTATATCAGCACATCATCTTATACGGTAGGGGGCGGTAAAACTCCTAAGCGGTGAGCAGCCGGTAACAAGAAGTAGACGAATGAGAACGTCCTCGTCTCAGTTCTCGCGCATGCGCCCATAAGGAAGTAATGGAATAGTGGAATAAAGTCGTTATTTATGTTTTTTTTTTCGCACATAAAGTAGTCTCGTCGCTTGATAAACGTATAATTGAGCCGCTGTAGGCACATGGAACATTTAAACCTTTTCTTTAATGACTTTATGGGCCGTCAAGAGCCAGTCCCTTAGGCAGTCTATATAGGACTGATCCAGCTCTCAGATTCAATCAAAAATATCTTTATTTGTGTTCCGAAGATGAACGAAGGTCTTACGGGGTTGGAACAGCATGGGGGTGAGTAATTAATGACTTCATTTTCATTTTTGGGTGAACTAACCCTTTAACTGTTGCGATGCAAGAGAAGCCATGTTGTTCTGGTATATTTTTCTGTTGATATGAAAAATCGTGTATATTTTGCAATATAGCGGGTGAATTATGATATACATAACGATGCTATGACGAACATGACGTCCACTGACGGTCTGAGTTGATCAAAGTGTTTCTAAGGATGCAGATTTTCAGAAAGCATCTGTTTGACTCTGATATGGCGAACAGGAACATGGTTTGTGTAGCATTACCAACACATTATTAGCTGTTTGATCACGTAGTCAAGGGAAATGTTAATTATGTGTCCGACGTTGTAGAGAGCGATACATAAAACACGTGACTATTCATTCTACGGTTTAATCCATTCTTCCTCTTCTTCTTCTTTTTTTAAATGTTTAAATGTGTTATTTTGGTGATCATGATGAGTTTTTAGGAATAAAACTATCGACTACATGGGTGACTAAAAATTAGAGCAGTTCAAAGTAAATTATAAACCATAAATATTTAGTACTATTTATATTTAGATTACTGTCCTGAATAACTGTTTCACATAATAGATATTAAAGTCCACAAGACAAAATATTACTTGTATTTACACAAATTTAAAAGGTTTCTTTTAAAATTAATATTCTATATTGTTACCTGGATGATTAATGACTGTCTTGATGGTTGTTCATGAGTCCCTTGTTTGTCTGAGCATGTTCCCTCAGAAAAAAAAAATCCTCCAGGTTCCTCACATTCTTTGCTTTACTAGCATCGTCTGCATATTTGAAGCCTTTTCAACAGTCAGTGACTGTATGATTTTGAAATTCTGAGGACAATTGAGGGACTCGAAACACTCACTGGTGCTTAAGATGGCAACACGATGCTTTAAGAGCCATGAGTTGTTTTCTTATTTTGTTTAAAGAATATACCGATTATTTAGCTACCATATTGAGCACCTTAGCAACAAGTCCCATAGACTTCCATTGAAAGAGATCAAAGGGATATCTCCGGATAGAAGTGTCATAGAAACACGAGAGTGGTCTCGTTTGACTCGGGGAAGCAAACAGCCAATCATGAATCACCTCAACAATTTCTGGCCACGCCCTAGCAACCATTATCGAGCACCTTAGCAACCACATTTTAAAGAGGGATATCTTCCATTCTGAATGTCACAGAGGCATGGGAGTTGTATTATATAAATCATACTGACAAGCAGCCATTGGAGATTCATGATTGGCAGCTGCCAAGCCACTCCCTAGCAACCAAACAGAGTACCCTAGCAACCATTTTGCAAAACCTACATCTCTGCATCTGAACATTGTGTAGAGATGGGGGTTGGTTTATACATTCAAATTGACTTTGGAGCTTCATGATTGGCAGCTGCCAAGCCACTCCCTAGCAACCAAACAGAGTACCCTAGCAACCATTTTGTAAGACCTACATCTCTGCATCAAAACATCGTATAGAGATGGGGGTTGGCTCTTTTTACTCATGCTAGCCAACATGACTTGCTACATGCTACACATGCTAGCAGTGAATAGCTACATGATAATATTGATTAGCTAAGTGCTAAATCATGCCAAGAAAATGCTACAACTTCATAGTAACCATCTGTGAGAACTACCAACCACCTATACCAGAACATCCTAGCAATCTCCTAGCAACACCCTAGCAACCACCTACCAACCCAACAGAACACCCTACCAACCACCCAAAACACCCTAGCAACACCCTAGCAACCACCCAGAATACCCTAGCAACTGCCTAACAACACCATAGCAACCACCGAGAACACCCTAGCAACCACCCAGAACACCCTAGCAACAACCTAGCAACACCCTAGCAACCACTCAGAACACCCTAGCAACCACCCAGAACACCCTAGCAACCACACAGAATACCCTAGCAACCACCCAGAACACCCTCGCAACCACCTAGCAACCACCCAGAACACCCTAGCAACCGGGTGGTGAGTTTTGCCACTGCAAGCACCACTTCACATTTTCTTCTGGAAATGTACATTCTAGAATTTCGACGAAATTTCAAAAGTGTCACTATATGACACCCTAGGATGAGAACGCGTTGGATATTCACATCCAATTCTATCATCCAATTAAAAACATTTAAACTCACCGGCTCTTATTACAAGGGGTATTTAAACTAAGGAGCAGAATTGTATATTGATGGGGAAAGAAATGCACACATGTATCAGATAAATCCATCTGTGTGTTTTAATATATTTAAAAAACCAAGCAAAGTTGCTGGTGTGTATCAGTGGATGTTACAGAGCATATTTGGTGTTCCCTATCGAGGGAACTCAACACTGCGTCGATAAAATCGACTCTTTGGGGACGCTCCCTAAGCGTGCGCCTCTGAAGTATGAATGAAACTAATCCAATCCTGATTGGTGTTGCGTCGTGACGTAACATGTGACGGCATACCCGGAAGTATAAAAGTGACGCTGTCACAACACACACTAGCTTTCGCTCTTCAGCAAGCGCTTTATGTTGAAACTGTCTGTCTTATTTGGTGTTGTTTGTCTTATTATTGAAAGAAAGTATGGCCAGTGAACAATTCAAGAGGTGTGTGCATCCCTGTCCTCGTTACATCACGGGTGGGGACGCACACTCTCTCTGTGTGTATTGTTTGGGAGTGCAGCACGCACGGGCAGCTCTCGAGGGGGCTGCTTGTGAAATGTGTGAGGCTTTGCCTATTAGAGTGCTGCGCTCCCGGCTGGCGTGCTTTGACGAGCACGGTCAGGCTCGCGTTCCCCAGGGTTCCGGTCCCGCATATGTCGAGGCGATGCGGCGACTGAGATCCTGGGGTTCGCAGCGGGATCTGGCGGAGGAGAGTGAGAATGCTGAGGCATTTTCTCGCTCGCCATCGGCTGATCCCGCAGCCTCTGAGAGTGGTGTGGGAGCCCGCGCTGCGGTTTCTCCTACCCGCGATCAGGTCCCGGTGCTTGAGCTGTCTACTTCTGAGGAAGGGGACGTGCTCAGCATCGATGCGGACGACCGTGATCTCAGCACGCCATCACGCGGCCTGGGTTATGAGGAGCTGGTGGAGGTTGTGACACGCGCTGTGGCCAGACTAAACATCAGCTGGCCACAACATGAGCAGGAAACGCAAGTCACCAGTAAAATGGACGAGCGTTACCTGCAGCGCAGGTCACAGCCTCACCGCCGGGGTCTGCCGTTTTTCCCTGATCTCCATAAAGAGATCTCGAGAACGTGGGAAAGACCGCATTCGTCCCGTATTTCGAGTCCCAATGTAATAGATTACAGCAATGTTATGGGGGCTCGAGATATGGGATATGGGAAGATGCCGAAGGTGGAGGAGGCTTTAGCGAGCTATCTCTCTCCCGAATCGGCGTCTTCCCTAAAGACCCCGGTGTTGCCTAGTAAGCCCTGCAGAGAGACATCTGCATTGGTGGGCAGGGCTTACATGGCGGCGGGTCGGGCTGGTTCGTGTCTGCACTCAATGGCGATTTTGCAGGCATACCAGGCCGACCTCCTGAAAGATTTGGATGAGGGGGAGGGGCCTACTCCTGAAGATGTCGCGGAGTTGAGGAAGGCCGCAGATTTGTCTCTCCGGGCCACTAGGGAAGCGGCCAGCGCTATTGGCCGCTCTATGGCGGCCATGGTGGCCACGGAGAGGCATCTGTGGCTGAACTTATCCGGTATTAAAGAAAAGGATAGGTCCTTCCTGCTGGATGCGCCGCTTTCGGCTTCTGGCCTGTTCGGCGACGCCGTTAATTCGGTTGTCGACAGGTTTCAGGAGTCGAGAAAACAATCTGCGGCGTTCCAGCAGTACCTCCCCCGGAAAGCGAAGGCCAAATCTAGTAGGGGGGGGCAAAGCAAGCAGCCCCAGCCATCAGCCAGCTCCTCCCACAGGGCAGAGCAGAAGGAGAGCGTTTCCTCTAGAGCCCCCCCTCCGGGGTCTTGGCAACAGAGGAAACGCTCCCAAAAACCGAAGTCCTCCAGCCAGAGGGGCGACCTGAGGGACGTCATTCAAGCTAAGAGGACTTCGGAAAAGAGGTCCTAGCCAAGGCAGGACTTCAGAGGGCTGCCCCCTCCGCAGTGAGACAACCGAGGTTGTTCTCACAACGGGGCCCTCTAGGAAAAGATGCAGGTCCGCCGTTAACAGCGCTTCGGGCCGCATCAATTTCCAGCGAAAAGACACCAGAGGCCAGCCTCGAGAGGCTGGTACCCTTAGCAGATTTTGTAGAGGGATGGTATCATCTTCCCAACATATCTCCATGGGTCCTGCAGATAATACGAGTTGGGTACAGACTGCAGTTCGCGCACCGCCCCCCCAAGTTCTCTGGGGTGGTGCTCACTGCGGTGGTCCCAGAGCAGGCTCAGGTGCTGGAACAAGAAGTACAGACTCTGCTGTCGAAAGGAGCCATAGAACGTGTTCTTCCGGTAGACAGGGAGTCCGGGTTTTACAGCCGGTACTTTATAGTTCCAAAGAAGGATGGGGGGTTAAGGCCAATTTTGGATCTCAGGGTGTTGAACCGGTCTCTGAGAAAGTTCAAATTCAGAATGTTGACCATTCCAACAATCGTGAGTCAAATCAGATCCGAGGACTGGTTTGTCACGATAGATCTGAAAGACGCCTATTTTCACATCTCCATCCTTCCTTGTCACAGGAGGTACCTGAGGTTCGCTTTCGGGGGCGAAGCATACCAATATCGGGTTCTTCCGTTCGGCCTAGCACTCTCTCCCCGCACATTTACCAAGTGTATGGACGTGGCCCTTGCTCCACTGAGACTTCAGGGGATTCGCGTATTGAATTATCTCGACGACTGGCTTATTTTGGCCCAGTCTCGGGAGATGGCAGTTCGGCATCGAGATGTCGTTCTTGGCCATATTCAAAAATTGGGGTTAAGACTCAATTTGAAGAAGAGTGTGCTAGAACCGTCCCAGGGCACGACCTTTTTGGGAGTCGTGTGGAACTTGATTACAATGCAGGCACGTATGTCTCCCGCACGTATCGAGTCAATTCTGGCGATGGTGTCCAGGGTGAGGCTAGGTCAGGCCGTCACTGTGAAACACTTTCAAAGGATGCTGGGCCTCATGGCAGCGGCATCCAACATTATTCCTCTGGGCCTCCTTCACATGAGGCCCCTCCAGTGGTGGTTGAAGACCAAGGGGTTCTCACCCAAAGGAAATCCGTTCCGTATGATCAGAGTAACGCGCAAGTGCCTTCAGTCTCTGCAAATATGGAAGAAGCCTTGGTTCCTATCCCAAGGGCCAGTGTTGGGGGTGTCATGTCGCCGGGAAACCGTTTCGACAGACGCCTCCCTTACGGGCTGGGGCGCGGTCATGGACGGCCGCTTTACCAGGGGTCTGTGGCAGGACCATCATCGCACTTGGCATATAAGTTGCCTGGAGATGATGGCGGTATTCAAGGCTTTGAGGAGCTTCCTCCCAGACATCGAGGGTCGCCACGTCCTTATACGGACGGACAATACGTCAGTGGTGGCCTATCTGAACCGACAGGGGGGACTCAGATCGCGCCCTCTGTGCAAACTGGCGCATCAGATTATCCTTTGGTCCCAGGGAAAGATATTGTCAATAAGGGCAATGTATATCCCAGGGGTTCAGAATCGGGGAGCAGACATCCTGTCGAGGCAGGGGCTGAGGCCCGGGGAATGGAGACTTCATCCGGATGTGGTGAAGTCGATAGGGGAGAGGTTCGGACCGATGGAAGTGGATCTGTTTGCGTCTCGAGAGACGTCCCACTGTCCACTTTGGTTCTCCCTCTCACATCCAGCCCCGCTGGGGTTGGATGCCATGGTACAGGCTTGGCCGAGGCTTCGCCTGTATGCTTTCCCCCCGATCGCTCTGCTCCCAGGGGTCCTGGAGAGGGTCCGTCAAGAGGGCATCAGTCTACTTCTGGTTGCCCCGAGATGGCCGACACGAGTATGGTTCTCGGATATAATATCACTCCTCATAGCTCCGCCATGGCCGATTCCTCTGAGGAGGGATCTATTGTCTCAGGCGGAGGGCACAATCTTCCACCCTCGCCCAGAGTTGTGGAAGCTGTGGGTCTGGCCTCTGAGGGGGTTCAGTACCTAAATGCTGGCTTATCAGCTGAGGTGGTTGAAACCATACTTAGCTCTAGGGCCCCATCTACCAGGAGATTATACGGCCTCAAGTGGAAGGTGTTTCACACTTGGTGTGGAGAACGAAGGTTGGATCCAGTAAACTGCCCAGTGGCTTCAGTTCTGGAATTCCTTCAGGATCGTTTCTCTGCGGGTCTCTCCCCGTCCACTCTTAAGGTGTACGTGGCTGCCGTTTCGGCTTTCCACGCGCCAGTAGATGGTGGACCTCTGGGGAGGCACCAATTGGTCATTAGGTTTCTCCGTGGTGCTTGGAGGATGAGGCCGGCGATCAGGTCCAGGGTGCCTGCCTGGGATCTGGCAATAGTTCTGGAAGGGTTGTCCCTCGCTCCCTTCGAACCTTTAGAGTCGGCTTCGCCTAAGGACTTAACGCTGAAAATGGTCTTTCTCTTAGCGATTACCTCTCTTAAGAGGGTGGGAGATCTCCAGGCCCTGGCGGTAACGCCAGCTTGCTTGGAGTTTGCCCCTGGCAAAGTAAAGGCCTTTTTGCACCCGAGTCCGGGCTACGTGCCTAAAGTTCCTTCGAGTACGGCTCGCTCTGTAGTCCTTCAGGCATTCCATCCTCCACCTCATGTGTCGGCGGGAGAAGAGAGGCTTCACTTGCTCTGCCCCGTCAGAGCTTTGAGTGTATACTTGGAAAAGTCTGCTTCTTGGAGAAGATCTGACCAGTTGTTAGTATGCTTTGGGTCACCTAAGAGGGGGCTCCCGGCGACCAAACAAACTATAAGTAACTGGATTGTCCAGTCTATTACTGAGGCTTACAAGGTGCGTGGGGTTCCTTCACCTTTGGCCTTAAGGGCTCACTCGACTAGAGGCATGGCTTCCTCTAGGGCCCTTCTGTCGGGAGTACCTCTGCAGGAGATTTGTGAGGCAGCCGGCTGGGCTACCCCGCATACTTTCATCAGGTTTTACAGTCTCAGCCTTCCCAGTACGCCCGGTGCACACGTACTTGGCCCTTGCTGAGTGCCTAATCAGTTTCACTCTGGGGCGGGTCTGTTCGGTGCGTGGCCTAGTGGGTACTCGTTCCCCAAAGAGTCGATTTTATCGACGCAGTGTTGAGTTCCCTCGATAGGGAACGTCTCGGGTTATGACTATAACCCTTGTTCCCTGAGAAGGGAACGAGACACTGCGTCGTGTTGCCACGCCCCCTTTTCAGACCCTTGAGCGTCTTGCTTCATCGCGAGGCTAGTGTGTGTTGTGACAGCGTCACTTTTATACTTCCGGGTATGCCGTCACATGTTACGTCACGACGCAACACCAATCAGGATTGGATTAGTTTCATTCATACTTCAGAGGCGCACGCTTAGGGAGCGTCCCCAAAGAGTCGATTTTATCGACGCAGTGTCTCGTTCCCTTCTCAGGGAACAAGGGTTATAGTCATAACCCGAGACGTTTTATTTAGTCAAGGAACATGGCCTTGAAAAAAGTGTTGATGCTTAATGTAATGAACTTTGACGTGATTACACTTGTTAAATAGAGACAGTACAGGATGAAAGTAAAACTGGACTGGAGCAAACATGGACGGATTGGATCGAATCGGTAGCGGAATATGTTTCCAGATCATTCCGTAACGGTTTAATTTTCTCTACAAGGACAATAAATCCAGAAGTCGCCTGCAATTAGGAACCAACAGTCCTCGCAAAGAAAATTGCTTTTATAAACTTACTAATTGTCTTCAGGAATATCTAAAAATAGAACAGCCTGTTAGGCTTAAATGGTGGAAAATATGATTAGCTCAGTAAGACAACAATAGAAGTCAATGGAAAGTACCCAGTTTGTGTGTGTCTGTGTGAATATGCTGCATATTTGTCTTACCAGCCTCTCAATCTGCTGCAGGTATCGCCCCAAACATCACGGCTGGCCCCTCTGACAGCGCCGTGATTGATGGCATGTCTATCATTTTACACTGTGAGACCTCGGGAGCCCCGCGGCCCGCAATCACATGGCAGAAAGGTCAGTCTTCAATCAGTCATCTCTCTCAGAGAAAGATACTCATCAGTGCCTCGGACTGACTTACGGACATCGGTGTATCTATGGAAGCTTAGGGATGTTGGCTAAATCAAGTGTTCAATCAACGTTGTTCTGGTGAGCTGGGGACCGTCTTGTCTGTTTGATCTTCGTTTTCATTTCTCTCTCTCTCTCTCCCTTGTGTTTCGCCATCCCTCCGTCTTTGCACAGCCGAACGGGTTCTGGCAAGCGGCTCTGTGCAGTTGCCGCGTTTCACTTTGCTGGAGTCTGGCAGTCTTCTGATCAGCCCCTCTCACCTGTCTGACGCCGGATCCTACACCTGCATGGCCAGTAACTCCCGTGGGATTGACGAAGCCTCGTCCGATCTGGTGGTGTGGGGTGAGTGCGTGGCTCGTCGTCTCACACAGAGTGACTAGAAATGACTGAAATGTCAGGTGTTAACCATCAAGTGCATTGAGTAATAATATATTTTCCTTACATCTTGAATAGTTCAACTTGAAGTAATCTTGATTTGTTATAACATTCATTTTTAAGACCTTGACACACAGTCATGAGAGTCAGCTGTTTTATGTTGTTGTTTTTTTATGCGTATTATTTATTTTTTTGTATGGTTGTGTTGTGATTTTTTGTTTTGTTGTTTTTGTGGGGGTTTTTTGTTTTGTATTTTTTTTTGGTCCGTTTAGTTTTATTAAATTTTGTGTTGTTTGTTTTTTGTTTTGTGTTGTTTTGTTTCTATGTGCAGATTTCACCACAAAAATGAAAAATTCATAATTTTTCTTATGAAAAAGTTTTTTTGTTTTTTTTTCGTGTGTTTTGTCATCTTTTATTTTGTGTGTTGTGTTTTTGTTGTTTTATATTGTCTTTCGTTTTGTTTCTGCATGTTGATTTCACCACATCATTTTGATGATCGCACCACACTCTTAGAAAAAAAGGGTTCATTGGGGTTCCATATATGAAGCATAGGGTTCTTTACTCAACTCCAAAGAACCGTTTATGCTAAAAAAGATTCCATAATGACAAGAAAGAAGCCTTTTGGCACAAATGTTGTTCATAGACCATTTCACAAGATGTAAACAACACTGGTCCAGAAGCACTTCCTGTTTTAACACTGCATAAAAGCTGGGATAAAATACAACCAACAGAACATTTAAAACGGAATTAAAAAGTTAAACAAACATCTTTAAGATGGTTTCTTTACATGTGAAATAAAGAAAACAGTTACAAACTGAAACAGGAAGTGCTTCTGGACCAGTGTTGTTTACATCTTGTGAAATGGTCTATAGGCTGTTATTCATTCGTATATAACATTATTCTACAACATTTGGTAGTTGTAATTAAATGTACCATTTATTATTCTGTTGTAGTAACTTAATATCACATTTTAATCACACTGATTTTTGGAGGAGAAAAACTGAAATGGCACTCTTCGTGTGATATTGATTAACTACATGAAATTATATATATACATTTTCTAACCCCCATATCTTGAATTTTGTGATCATTCACATGCATTCATAAATACATTTTAGAGTCTTGATGTTTGTCAATAATATGAAATATGTAATCCGTAAAGGACAAATCAAATGATAATGAATGAACCCAAAAGGTTCCATATAGAACATTTTTCCTGGTTACAAAGAACCCTTGGGGTTCCAAATACGTAGCGCTGATATAACCTTTTCTTCCAAGAGTGACTGTGCACATGACTGAGTTGGCTGACTTTTTAAAAATGTTTATAAGCAATATACTGTTGCAGATGTTTTGATCACTTTTGTTTAAAAAAAGGTAGTGCCATAGTTTCTTTACGTTGGAACAATAAGCAAAAAAAGTGATGGAGTAGGTGAATATAATACTTTCTGATTATGCCTTTCCCCCCATTCATTCTTAAAAGAGTAACTTTTGCTGATAATTTACTTTTTTTTTTTTTTTTTTTTTTAATGAGCGATCGTTTCACTTGATAAGATCCTTATTCATCGTCTGAATCGTTTAAAGCCCTTTGAACAGTTTGCAGTTTGCACTGAAACTGTCTTTTTGACCTTGAACCGTTTGGTTCCCATTGAAGTCCATTATATGGAGAAAAAATGCTGCAATGTTTTCATCAAAAACCTTAATTACTTTTCGAATGAAGAAAGAAAGACATGGACATCTTGGTTGACATGGGGGTGAGTAAATTATCAGCAAATTTTTTTTGAAAAGTGAACTACTCCTTTAAATAGGAAAAGGAAGACATGGCCTCTCGCTGCCTGTGGGTGTCGCTGTTGTACAATGTTACTTTAGAAAATCAATTCACATTTCGCAATATATTTTCCTTGTTTTATTTTTGTATGGATTACTTTCTCATTCAATTTTTCGAGGAGGCACTGCCTTCCCAAATTTACTTCTTTTTCACAAGGGATGGTTGTTACAGAAATTGAGGGTGGTAATCAATATAATCGATCACGGCACTACACTGTGATTTGTGTGTGCAGCTCGAACGCGAATCACTAATCCACCTCAGGACCAGAGCGTGATCAAGGGCACCAAAGCAGCCATGACCTGCGGGGTGACCCATGACCCAAGCGTTACAATCAGGTACAACTCCTCTCCATGTCTTTGTCAATGCTGTGTCAACTCTGTCTAAATATTTATTGTCTCTCTCTTTCTCTCTCCCTGCCTTAACACTCCATCTTTGATCAACACTAACGTTAGCTTGTCCCTTCACTTCCCTTCCTGTGTGTTTATTAAAATCCAGTCTCATAAGACTTGATTTAACTGTCACCTGCTGGGCTGTTGTTATTCATTGGATCAGGGGAAATGGATGAATATGTAAACAAAGCAATAACTTAGATGGAGACTTTAATTAAACGCAAGACAGATGAGATTAAATGGGGAAACGATGTGGCTGCAATTAAGAAGTGTTGATGTGTGAGAGGAGAGTATGTACAGGCCAATGTGCTGTTGTGTGTGTGTGTGTGTGTATGTGTGTGTTTGTGTTATTTAAGTAGCTTTTCCATGTTTTGTTGCCATGAACAAGAAGTAAATAGACCTCTGTTGTTTACAGGCACATCTGGGAGAAAGGTGGAACGGTTATTGATGTGAAGTCGACTCCCCGCTTGCGTCTCGACTCCAACGGCACCCTGCATATATCTCAGACCTGGTCGGGGGACATTGGGACCTACACCTGTAAGGTCACCTCTGTGGGAGGCAACGATTCTCGCAGCGCTCACCTGAGAGTCAGGTACGTGTCAAAGTATACCCCTCTCTCTGTGTGCTTCGCCTGCTTGCATTGTATCTGTGAGTTTTGTTTTTCTATTGGGATTTAAAGAACTGAACTGAGGTTGTTAGGAATGCACAATGAATAGTAAACAAAACATCCAAAAATCTTTTCTCTTTCCCCTTTTTTATCAATGTTTCATTGTTTCAAGTACAGAAGTGCATTGTGTTTTATCTGCCTTGATAAATAATGGTGCATTGGCAAAGCAGTTGAGGCAAAATTTATTATAAAAACTCTGCTTATCTCTCACTCAACATCAGTTTGGTTTGCTTTATTGACGTGACAAACAATTGCGCGTTTGTGTTGCCAAATCGTTTGCAGAAAAATAGCAGAAGCTCTCAACCAGAGCTTCTGAGTCGGTAGCCACTTTCAGGAAACAAAGAAACAGTTGAAGACGTATCTTTTTCAGGAGCACTTGATTCAGTAGTACTTACACTTTCTCTTCTCTTCTATTCTAAAAAAAACTGCGCTAAAATTAAACCGAGAGGGGTTGTAGCACTGTACGCATTGATGTCCTATACTGTTAGTTTAACTGCTTCTATTCTCATTTGTAAGTCGCTTTGGATAAAAGTGTCTGCTAAATGAATAAATGTAAATGTAAATGTAAAATAAGTTACATAAAGTAAAACAGTTAATGCTACCATTAAAAGTTTTGGGTCAGTACATTTATTTTAACCTTCAAATGGTCTTCGTTTCCTGTTTACACTTTTGGGCTTCGGGGTCTATACGACCCCAACAATTGATTGAGTAATTGTACAAAAAATATACCTTTTTAATCATACAAATAATATCTAATTGTTTTGTTTACTTCTCATCTATTCATTAATGCTGCTTTTGGAGATATACTTTTGAATCCAATTCCTCAACCACACCATTAGCTTTAGCATTAGCATATGAAATGTTATTGTTTTATGATACATTGCATTTATGTGTCAATTCTGTGTAAAAAATTTCAGATTTATGCCAGATTTATTTATTTTTGACACATGAAGAAAATATATTTAGTTTTTATCACATTTCCCATTCATTTCACCAAAGACCAGAAGTGTGAACATTATATGTAACAAAAGATTGCTATTTCGAACAAATTCTGTTCTATTTAACTTATTTCTTTTGAAAATAATTAACAGCAGAAAGGTTTTCAACGCTGATAATAATGAGAAATGTTTCTTGAGCAACAAATCATCATTATTAGATTGGTTTCTGAAGGATAATGTGACACTGAAGTCTGGAGTAATGATGCTATAAATTCAGCTTTGATTACAGGAATACATCACATTTGAAAACATATTCAAATAGAAAAGGTTATTTTAAATTGTAATAATATTTCACAATATAACATTTCTGTATAAAGGCTGCCTTGGCGAGCAGAAGAAAACTTCTTTCTAAAACATGTAACCGACCCCACAAATTTGAATGTTGGTGTATATTTTGAACAGAAAGGAAATGCAGTGTCAATTGTTATGTAAAATGCGTGAATGATTAAAGATCACTTTTTGTTACTTTGGGCGTTTCTCAGTCTCTCTCTCTCTCTGCAGGCAGTTGCCTCACGCTCCAGAGAACCTCATCGCCACCCTCAGCAGCTCTGAGAGAAGAACCATCAACCTGACCTGGGCCCAGGCCTTTGACGGGAACAGCCCGCTCATCCGTTACACCCTGGAGGTGTCCGAGAACAGTGAGTTTTCTGGCCTGCTGTATTTTTGTCATGACTCTTCACTCATCATTCAGCTTCAGAGTCCACTCTCAATGTCTCTGTTGGTGACAGACGCACCATGGACCGTACTCTTGGCCAACATCGATCCAGAAGCCACCAGCGTGATCGTGGGGGGGCTCATCCCCGCACGCTCTTACCAGTTCCGCCTGTGTGCCGTCAACGATGTGGGGAAGGGACAGTTCAGCAGGGAGACGGCACGGTGAGTTGTGGCACTCAAAAAGCCAGAAACTTTTGCTCACCTTTTCTGTTATCACAGTTAAGCCTGAAACTTAGGACATAATACTGTGAGATTCAATGTTAACAGAATGATTGCTTTTTAAACATATTCAAGACACAAAGTGTTAACACAGACAGATATTTCAGTGGTTCTAAACCTTGGGTACGCGTACCCCTGGGAGTACATGATGTGACAGAAGGTACGCGTACAAAATGCTTTGAGTCTAGCCCTACATGTAAAGGGATACTTCACCTCTGGAAAGATGAATGTGTAGTAAAAATGGGTCATTGATGTAGAAGAAATGTGAAATTATTTTTGAATTTGGAGCTTCCTAGACTGAGAAAAGCCAGAAAATGGATTTTTGGCTCATGTGGACGAAAGACAACAACTCCCAGAATGCACTTGCTTTGCTGCCCTAGGAGGCCACGCCTACCGGTAACTAGTGTTGTCAAAATATTCGCTACTTCGGTACCAAATCGGTACTAAAAAAATGTACATGTTACGGTACCAAGTCCCGGTGGTACCGAATACCAGGTCAAACCGGGTATTACGTTTATTACATATGGGTATTACATTTAACGTTACCTCACACACACACACACACACACACACACTGAAGCAAGAGTGACGCTCGCGCTGTTTTCAGTCTCTGCTGCCTCACGATAGGATGACATGATTCATGATTCCATCTCCGAGAGTCACTTCATGAGCATTTTACCGTTTCATTTGAGAAAAACTATCGTCATATCATACATCATACACGCACAGAAAGTCAAAGGTCTTTACGGCAACCCGTCAAAATAAAAGCTTGGTTTAACTTAAAGAAATTGACAGAAATAATTATATTAGGCTACTGTACAATATATTTAACTATGTCTCCATTTATTAAAAATATTACTGTAAATTCACTGAATGCTGTATTTTTCACTTGATTTTTATTATAAGCAATATTTCTCAGTATCATCAATATATTCGTTTAAACAGCATGTAGCCTTCAATGCTTTCATAAATGTACCATAATAAATAATAAAGTGATTGAATTTAATTGAATGTATTTTTTCAAGTAGTTAAATAAAAAAAAATAATAATTTGGCTGTGGTACCGAAATTGGTACAGAGAACCGTGACATTTTAATGGTATCGGTACCGACTACTGGAATTTTGGTACCATGACATCCCTACAGGTAACAGAGTGCAGTAGTTAAACAACAAGTCTAGGGTACTAGTGAGTCTCCGTGATGAGTCTGCCCGAGATTTCGAGATAGGGCAAAATCTACAGTCTCCATTAATTATGTTTGTGGTGAGCAGGACGAGTGAACGGAGGCCGGTGGCGTGATTACCGATAGGCCTCGTATTTCTCACGGAGGAGCGCGAATTTTCTTAGCAATGTAAAAACGCACATCAACCGATCACTTGTTTAGCGTTCATGTAAACACTACATTCAGATTCACCAGTCGGAATTAATTCAGTTAGATTGAAACAAAAGGTGTGCATGTAAACAATGAATGGCGACCACAGAAAGCAAAAGCTAGGACATTTATAGATTCAATAATAGTCCCAACAAAAGACAAAGCAGAACTACAGCACACGTCAGTGTTTCGCAAACAATTCTGCAGCTTTGAACGAATTGTGAGTCAATCATTCAATGATTCATTCAAAAATACAGCTATTTGCGTTGTTAATGAATGAATGACTCGATGACTCGCTCATTAAGACAGTGGCTTACCGCCACCTACGGTAAGACTGGCCGTTTTACTGTAATATCACTTCGTTTTAACCATCATTCTATATTTCTCTATTGAACATTTTTTTTTATATAAAAAATGTTTATTTTATAAAGTTATTCATAAAGGTAAAAAAAAATGAAGGGGGAAATGTATGACTGCAGTCTACAGTAAGTGGAAGAGAGGGGGTATGCAGAAGGATGGTAAACCCCTCAGGGGGTACGCCACTTTTTAGTTTAGGGACCACTGGCCTATGGCATGATGTTTCTTTATTACGGCTTGTTTATGTCAAGGACTGCACACTTCCACAGAAAGAGACTGTCATGGAAAGCGAACAGTCACACTTCATTTGTATGTTACATGCTGTTTAGGGCCAAGGTATTTTTTAAATGAAATACAAAGTAATATGCAGACAAGGGAAAAAAATATTTAAAGGAGTAGTTCACTTTTAAAAAAAACTTTTGCTGATAATTTACTCACCCCCCTATCATCCAAGATCTCCATGTCATTCTTTCTTCAGTCAATAAGAAATTAAGGTTTTTGATGAAAACATTCCAGGATTTTTCTCCATATAATGGACTTCAATGGGAACCAAACGGGTCAAGGTCCAAAAGACAGCTTTAGTGCAAACTGCAAACTGTTCAAAAGGGCTTTAAACGATTCCAGACGATGAATGAGGGTCTTATCAAGTGAAATGATCGCTCATTTAAAAAAAAGTAACAAAGCTTAAGTTTTATAAGCTCAAATGGTCGCCTTGCTTTGTTCTGTGATGCGTGACTCTCCTATTCGAACTTGTTCATCAAAATGAACGAATCTTTTCCCGAGTCAACTCGTTCATTTCGTTCGTTGAATTAACCAAATGACACGAAAAAAGATTTGTTCATTTTGATGAACGAGTTTGAACAGGAGAGTCACGAACGCGCATCACAGAACAGAGCAAGATGACCATTTGAGCTTATAAAACTTAAACTTTGTCACTTTTTTTTTAAATGATCGATCGTTTTGCTCGATGAGACCCTTATTTATCGTCTGGAATCGTTTAAAGCCCTTTGAACAGTTTGCACTGAAACTGTCTTTTGGACCTTGAACCGTTTGGTTCCCATTGAAGTCCATTATATGGAAAAAAAATCCTGGAATGTTTTCATCAAAAACCTTAATTTCTTTTCGACTGAAGAATAAATGACATGGATATCTTGGATGACATGGGGGTTTAAATAGTGGCGCATAAAGCTCTAACACTCTGCCTACACAATGCGAATTCATTATAATCGGTTCGGCGTGACTTGACATGACAAAATCCTGACAGTAGACTGATGCCTTGCTGTACTTCTGACGTATTTAAATTGATCACACTACTTTTGGCACGAAGAACAAATTAATTTGCAACGGTCTCTTTTGCTCAATTCCGATTTTTTGAAAAAATGCGATTTTTTTGCAAGGCCGTTCACATTTCCAATTAAATGCGTCCTTTTGTGATCTCCTGTGTGAACGTGAAATGACCCAGAAGTGACCCGCATGCGCAGAAGAGTAATCAACGGTCCAAGACGTCACTTGTTGTTTGCAGAATAGTTCTTTTTTTTCATATGTTGCGAGCTTTTGTTTTATTATTATTATTGCCACAGCCCATATACAAACACAGACAATAATTATTTTATCGACGGGCAGTTTGCACATAAATGTAAGATTTTTCCGATCCTCACCGACCTCGTCATGAAACCCGTTTAATTGATAGTGCGTGTCCGCTCCTTGCTTTGTCACCGGCGGCCGCGGTGTTGCCAGATTGGGTGGTTGTTCGCTACATTTTAAGGCATGTTCACATGTGTTTTAGCCAGGTTTTCGCTTGGAAGGCTCTATATCTGGCACCCTACTGTACAAAGTTATACTGACAGAGAGCGCACGTTCACATACACCAGAATGAACGTGTTCACAGTAATGTTCATCAGGCAGTAATACAGTATGTTTATTTCAGGCGAACGTGAATAATATGATACGCGAAAATATGAACGCGTTCATGCACTATCGTTCATTGAACGCGTTCAGGCACAACACTGGGGAAGAGACACGTCTGCAGTGGCCCATAACAGTGAGGAAACGCGTTGGAGTTAGCGTGTATTGGCTGGCTACAGGTGCTTGCAATGACGTGCGGGTCGGATATATGTGACCTGGCCGTTCAGATTGAAGTCGCATTTCAAAAGATCGGATACAAATCGGATTTAGACCACATAGCCAAGTGGCCTGGGTCGCATTTGAAAAGATCGGATCTGTGTCGTTCAGACTGTCATGAAAAAATCAGATACAGGTCGCATAGGGGCAAAAAAATCGGAATTAGGTCGTTTCAGCCTGCAGTGTGAACGTAGCCTTTGTTGTCTCTAGTGTAGACATAATGTAAGCCTATGAGTATGTAAGGTTTAAGATGTAGGGAGGGTCAACAGTGTAATTACATTGAGGGATTTTGAAATATAAACACAGTGTAAAAACAGGTTGGTAAAAAATAAGTGCATTGAATCAACTGATTATTTTAAAAGCTACTAGGCCTACATAGTAGTTAAAGACACTTACAAATAGTTTTCATCCTCATTGCCAAGACAGCTTGCTAAGAAAACTGCTGTTCCCTTACTTCCAGAAGTGAATATCAGCCAATCAGATTGAAGGTAGAGATTTTACAGTACAACGCTTTCCATTAGACAGTCAGTTACAGGATTTCCTGGGCTGTCCTAAGTACTAGCGCAGACATGTCCACGAGAATTGGAATTAAGCGTAGGAGAATCGCCATAAAAGCTGGAAGACTTTCTTCTCGCAGACCCTCGTGAGGAGGGAGTGCATTATTCACCTGAATCGTAGCCAGTGCTGTGAGAAATGGAAATGGAGAGACTTTAACAGCTTTTGTACAACAACTCGTTCTCAGCATTACGGAGAGCGCCAAATACCTTCAAACATGCTCCGATCCCACAGGAACGTATGAAACGCACACACAAACATGCGCGCACGTAAACCTTGCCTCAAAGATGCCCCAAAAACCGAGAAAATGCCAAACAACATGCAATGTTTTAGCATTAATATTCGTATATCTGGTTGTGTCTTAAGGGATCCTGCTATGAAAGAAGCAGTCGTTCACAGATATTTGATTCTCGTAATCTGATAGAACAGTTACATTCGGAGTTTCGGCTTTTGTATGCTGCATTACAGCTGGAGGGAGACTGATTGAAAATAGAAAATGGAAAAAGTCAAGCTCAAATCAATGTTTGAGGATGAGATCTGAAGGCATGTGGGAAGTAGTAAACATTATTTGCCCGTCTGCAGCTTCCTGCGCATACACAGCTGTGGCAAATCAATAATCTGCCGCCCAGTATACCAAAGTCCTCGACGGACTTACAAAAAGCAAACTGGGAAAATATTAGAAAAGAAAAAAAATGTGTAGCTGATGCAATGCCACGTCAAGAGCTAACATTCCTGGGGGCGAAAATGCATAACACGCTATTATGAGAATGCCATATTGTTCTCGAACACAGTGGTCAAAGTGGTGAACTTCCTGGAGGTTTCATCATTTGACACCTAATTTATAATTTAGCATATGAAAAACAAATGGTCAAGGTTTATGCTGGATGTTGTAACTCTGCAGGCAATATAGTGAAATATTAGCACAAATTAAAATGGCTACTTTCTATTTGAACGTGTTTTAAAGCTGAATTTTCAGCATAATTACTCCAGTCTTCAGTGTCACATGACCCTTCAGAAATCGTAATTGTAATATGCTGATTTGATGCTCAAGAAACATTTCTTATCATTATCAATGTGGAAAATGATCAAAATCAGTGTTTCAATGCAGATATTTGTTCAGATTCATTCACCGATTCGTTCAAATTACGTATTTACTCCAAAAGTTGGTGTGAAATAAGCATGTTATAGGTGAATTATTGAATTGATTTGAACTGAACTCACTTGAACAGATTTAAAAATCATGTATTATCTGAGCAAGCAGCTGCCAGTGAGATGAACATGAATGCTAACAGGTATTATAAACCTCCCCGGTTCTGTCAAACGCACCCCCGTAAAAAAAGGAAAAATTACCATTCCCACAGACTCTGAGCTCATCTCACACCAGATCTATTCTCTCAACTAACAACTTCCACTCATTTCGCAACTTGCAGATCAGAAGACATTCTTCTGTCGGTGCGTTCAGACGGGGGAACCCGCAGAAGTGGGGGGTGACATAACAGGACTGCGCCGCTCAAGGATCCGCGCCTATTTCTTTGATCCTAAAACACTGCGCTTTATCTCAGCCACAGAACTGCAGCTCTCACGCAGGAGATATCAAGATGTCAAGCTAAATAGATTTAAGAGGAGTCTTTCTGGATCTGTTGTACTCTGTGTCATTAGCCAATTTTGGCTGTGGCGTCTTTGATCATCTCACGTTGAGTGAAAGCATGCATCTCGAGGGCCACTACTTGAAATGCAGTCAGCTCTCAGACGGCTTCTGAAATGGAGAATCAAAGCCCTTAATCAGTATTCACCGGCAACTGGTGCATTACAATGACACTCAGATACAGTCAGTATATATGTGGTCAATTGGCCCTATTTTAACCCCACATTTTTTTGCAATTATGTACGTGCATTTTACTCCTTAGACCTCCCTAACACTCAAACAATATGCCCTCTTTAATTTTATGTTGGGTAACTTAACTGTCACCGTCCCACAGGTGGGACGCTTGCCATTTTATTTTTAAAAGAATAATATCGTAGAAAATACCTTAAGTAATATTGACAAACTATATATCGTTTGAAAGCTTACAATCTCTAGTTTCCATATTTGGTGACTGATTTTAATAATAATTTACACAGGAGCCATAATTTATCAATTTGCGCCAAGAATATTTTCATACTCATAAAGCGTGTTCAGACCTTTATTTTGAAATAGCAATGAACATGAAAAATAATGGAAAAAAGTTAGAAACCTCAGTTTGAATTCATGCCAAGAGTTCAAAAGATTGCATCCAATCACTTATTTTAGGAAAAAGGTCTGAAAATGTTTTAAATATTACGAAAAAAAATTAAATAAATTCACCATTTGTGTTATGGCGATAAGCTATAACGCGCATGCGTGTTCTTTGTATGTGATTCTTAGAGGTTGAATTCATATCAAAATCTGCCAAACTTCCCATACTACTTCTGAATAGGATTTCTACTTCATAAATTGTGTGAAATTTGTGAAAATAATGGTTCAGATCACTCAAAACGCATTTGGAAATGGAGGCGCCCTTATATGGGCTGTAATGGAGTCTGGTTGTGCCCTAGTGAAAAAGTTTGGTACTGCGCCCAAACTATAGATATCAACCTAAAATTTAAAGCACAACTTGTTCAGATTTTTGGCTTTGATTTTTCTGCAGTTTTAGAGTAGCCCCGGTTTTGAAAATATATATATAAAATTTGAATAATTATTTTTTTTACATTGTACATTTCCATAAACTCAAACTTCTATAACTTTCTTAATTTATTTCACTTCGAGAAAAATCTGCCAAATGTCTTCTTTAAAACGAGACCAATCTTGCGTCTATATTCCAAAGCATTCTTAAATTACAACCATTTAAGTTTGAAATGAGCATTTCCATGTCTATTCAAAAAAGGGGGGTGACAGTTAAGGGGTTAAGTTAGTGAAATATTAAGTTTTATACTGTGGTGGGAAACACCATAGACAGAATTCATACAAATTCTTCCTATTAGACCTATTGACACAATTCATTCCAAGACATCCAATACCTCATTTTGTCATTTCGTGAAGGAGGCTTGGTGAGGTGAAAAAGGTTGTCATGTACAAAGTTACACCCTGGAGGAAATTCTGCTTGGTCCAACACATTGAAAGTTTCTGGGCTACCGAAAACTACACAGAACAAAATAAACGCAACACTTTTGTTTTTGCCCCCATTTTACGTGAGCTGAACTCAAAGATCTATGTACACAAAAGGCCTATTTCTCTCAAATATTGTATATCATATATTCTCTAAATCTGTGTTAGTGAGCACTTCTCCTTTGCCGAGATAATCCATCCACCTCACAGGTGTGGCATACGTTCAGTGTAGGATTAAGTCAATAACCACATTTTTTTGAGCTTCCAGAAATAAGAAAAAAGAAGCAATTACAATTGTGACCGGTGAGCACATGGTCTAAAGCAAGCTCGGTGTGTCCGAATCCACTTTTGCTAGTTTAACGATGGGATATAATGGTCTAAAAGGGTTGTTCCTATTCTCTTAAAGAGTAATGGGTGTGTTTTGGGCGTATGTGCAATAAACCAATCAGAGTGTCATTTTCCATTTCATTCAAAAGCCAGTTGCGCTCGCACCATGGTGAATTCGCTATTGACATTTGCAAGCGGAAACACTGAACGCTTCTCCAGAGAGAAAACCGATCTGCTTGTGCGCGTCCATCGACGGGACAAGCCGGATTTCACCATATCTTTGTACACTATATAAATATTTTTCATTGTAATCCTTTTATTTTTAATATTTGGCATGTTTGTGTGCTGCGAGTGTATGCGCGTTGTGGACCCACCTATAGGCTCATATTACTAATGTTCACTTTAAATAACAATAAAAAAACTGCGCTATTGACTTTAGACCTGGTTTTTGATGGTCAATGGTGCAGTCTATTTCAGTTGCCTTAAAATATCAAAGCGCCTGAACTAGGGTTGGGTATCGAGAATCGAGTATCGATTGGAACTGGGACTAACTTTTCGTTTTTCCCGGAATCGTTCAAAAGTTAAAATTTCGATTCCTAGTTTCGATATTCACAGTCCGTCGAGCGGAAGAAGAAACCGCTGAACAACACAAACGAAGAAGCGTCTACCAGAAGTGTTGGCATAACCGCCCGAGTCGAACATGAGTAGCTTACGTCGGCGGTCCAAAGTGTGGCTTCACTTTTCTAAAAATAACGAAATCTCTGCAAAATTTGTGACAAAAGGAGTATTTGTGACAGAAGGAGTATTTCCTTCAGAAAGGATTATTTCCTTCAGAAAGACCATTGGTTGGCAAGGTTAGCTAAACTTTTTTGACCCTGCCTCTTAAAAGAATCGTAATCGAGAATCGTTAGGAACCGGAATCGAAACAAGGAATCGGAATCGGAATCAGAATCGTTCAAACTCAAACGATGCCCAACCCTAGCCTGAACACACCTTGTGAAAACCAGACCTTTTTTTTTTTTCATGAGCGCACAAATAGTTGCAAATGCAGTTGCTATTTAAACGGCGTGGCGCAGGACGTGAAAAAGAAAGCTACTTGGCATGAAACTAGCAAAATACACTTGCCCCGCACCACATTGCGCCAGGTGTATGATAGGGCCCATTGTCATAAATGTGTTCACATATTGTAGATCTGGTTTTTGCACCATACCGTTCCTTAATTTTTCTCAAAATCATACAACCTTGCTTATTTCCAGGTTAAAATAATAACAGAAAAAAACGAAATTCACATTTTCGATGAGGTCTGAGACAGCTAGACCTTGCTGCATGTAATATTAATCTTCCAGTGATTTCTTTCTCTTTCTCTTCATCTTTCTTTTAAATGATGCATTTGTATTTTTGGCTCTGTATTCGATGGTACATTAAATCAAGGCAATAATTGGGTGGAGAGCGAGGTTACCAACTCAACCCTGGCTGTGTCACATGGCCATTTCACTTTCTCTTTTAATCCCTTTTTTTTTTTTGGCTCTTTCTCACAATTCCCTGTTTTTAGAGTACTGTTACCGGAGGAGCCCCCAAGCGCCCCTCCTCAGACAGTGATAGCCAGTGGCCGAACCAACCAGTCCATCATGATCCAGTGGCAGCCGCCCCCTGAGAACCACCAAAACGGGCCGCTTCAAGGCTACATCATCAGGTGAGAGATCTCTGGGACTCTTACACAATCAAGCTGCTCTCAGCAGAATCATCTTCTAGAAGCCCACTCAGTGAGAGCTCCTATATTTGCGTCTCAGAAGTCATGGGACAGATGCTTTTTCAATGTCTCATACTATTCCCACCGTGCCACTCAGGTACTGTCTGTCTGGATTACCGGTGGACTGTCAGATGAAGAACATCACTAACCCAGACCAAACAAATCTTCTGCTGGAGGACCTCATCATTTGGACCAACTACGAGATTGAGGTGGCCGCTTATAACGGGGCAGGCCAGGGCGTCTACAGCCCCAAAGTCACGGAATGGACTCTACAAGGCGGTGAGGACCTTGAGAGTATTTTATAATCAACAGATTTCCCAGATAGAAACATAGTGTCGGCCCAGATTCGGGCCACTTCTGGTTCATGTGAATTCAACGAGTACCAGATATGGGCTGGATCTGGGCCGATAGTATGTTGCTGTCTGGGTTTGGCGTACGATTTACTAAACGGCAAATTGCCGTGAGAGCAAAATCCCAAACACAGATGCAGCTGGATCATTTCCACGAAGACCAACGCAATCTACAAAGAGCAATGCAAATTAACGTCTGGTTTAAGACTTTTTTTGGGGCGGTAAATAATGGTGCAAACACCAGTAAATTGACGAGCGCAAACCTTAGTTAATCACCTTGCATGATTCATTTAAATACTCTCCTCCCATAAACTGTGTCTGAAAAGGAAACTCATACAAATGCATATGCAATAAGGTCAACCGCAAAAGTAGTTGTGTCTATGCCTTTTTATCGCTAATTTTTCACTGTGTCTTTGTTAAACCCTGACAGTAATTTTTTAGGGTTTGCTTTGGCGCAAATGGTTAGTCAATTTTGCCATAAATGCCTTTTAGATTGAATGTTTCTCATATAAATTAAAGACAATTATTTATTGGTCATTGTTTTTTACAGTAGCAGGTTACATCACTATACCATCATACCATTTACAGTAGCAGGTTACATCACTATACCACATACCATCACTATATGTTTTGTGTAAAAATTGAGAAAATTTAATAAGATTATCTTTATTCCCATCTTGCTAAAGAATGATATGATTTCAACTGATGTAATATTTAATGTATTATTAAGTGAATGATTTAACATTTCCTGTGAATTAAATACTATTATTTGTTTGATAATATTTTTTTCTTACAAGAACTTGGGTAACAGAGTTGAATAATGCATTTTGAAAAAAAAAAAATATATATATTATATAAATATATATAAAATATATATAAATTATTTTTTTCAAAAACACAATATTCCTTAAAATTGTGAGACATAGGACATGACATCATTTGAACCCTTTCTTCATCATGACGAGAAGAAAATAATAATCTCTATTTTTCCACAAACTGTAAATGTAAATGCATTATTCAACTCTGTTACCCAAGTTCATGTAAGAAAAAAATATTATCAAACAAATAGTATTTAATTAATATATATATATATATATATATATATATATATATATATATATATATATATATATATATATGGTCATTAAAAAGTAGATAATTAAATATTTATATGATTTGAACAGATGTAATATTTAATTTAAAATTAGATATATTTCTATAATTTAATATTTCTGAGCACTTTTTTCTTTCAGTAACTTGGGTAACAGGGTTGAATAGTTAAGCCATCAACATTACAGTTGGTGTTACAATTGAGAAAATTAATGAAATGATTTACTTGTCTTCTCATCATGCTGAGAAAATGATGTCACTTCTTGTTTGTCACAATTTTAAGGAATATTAAATTATTTGTAAAGGGTAAAAAAAAATCAAACATTTACAGTTTCACACACAACATGAGGGAACACAGCCAAATATATTTGTTTTGGTCTTGAAATCATATTCATACCAAATTTAAACAGATTATGTCAAAAATTATGACATATTTATGGTTGTATACAGATCTGTGAAGTGTGACAGATCAAAATCACCTGTTTAAAATTGCTGATTTTCATGCTAGATCCCTTTTTAGATACGATAACAGTGTAAACACTATAGTTCTCACAAAAAAAGGATGGAATTAAGGTCTCTGTCTCTTTTTCAGTCCCTGTCTGCTTTTTCCACACCATCTCATCTCCTCAAATCTCTTCTTTTCAAGTGCCCACGGTCCCACCTGGGAACGTCCAGGCGGAGGCTGTCAACTCCACCACAGTCCGTTTCATGTGGAGCGCCCCGAGTCCACAGTTTATCAATGGCATCAACCAGGGATACAAGGTGAGCGTCCATCCACTGCCCTCTATTGGACAAGCATGGGACTGCAGTGCTCTTTTTATTGTAATGGTTTCATTACTTCCAATATGTCATGCTGAGACAGCAGCAGGATTCACATTGGCTTGTGCTAAGCGATGGTGGTCACATCTGTCCGTTTTTTTTATGTCAGCTGTTGGCATGGCAACCAGGCCACGAGGAAGATGTTACCTTGGTTACAGTGAGACCCAATTTTCAAGACAGTGTTCATGTGGGTTACATCACCGGACTGAAGAAGTTCACCGAGTACTTGACTTGCGTGCTGTGCTTCACGACGCCAGGTGATGGTCCTCGAAGCACTCCGCAGCGCATACGCACTCATGAAGACTGTAAGTGTCCTTTTTACGTATCCGTCTCTACACATAACAAAGCTCACTTCAGGCTTGCATGTGTCCGTTTGAAAAGACTCAGTCTGGGTGTCTGTATTCTCAGCCCCAGGACCTGTAGGTCACCTGAGCTTCACAGAAATCCTGGACACTTCTCTCAAAGTGAGCTGGAAAGATCCGCCTGAGAAGAACGGCATCCTCACAGGTACCCATACCAGGAAATTGACGATTTCTTCGATTTCTTTGGAAGTGAGTGTATTCTCAACCGCTTTCTGTCTTGTGCTCGCAGGGTATCGCATTTCCTGGGAGGAATTCAACAGAACGAACACGCGTGTCACGCATTACCTGCCGAACATAACGCAGGAGTACCGGGTCACCGGTTTGACTGCACTCACTACATACACCATTCAGGTGGCCGGGATGACCTCCAAAGGTCAAGGTCAGCTGTCGTCCTCCACCATATCCTCTGGAGTGCCACCAGGTCAGTTTCTACTCATTCAAATTCATGTTTTGATATGGCGATACCGTCATTTTCCAGCAAAAGTGTAGAATTTGTAGCTGCTGCAGGGGGGCTTTAACTCCAATTTGTAATGTCAATGAACTAAAAATATTAAGGCATCCAGGTAACTTACTTTTCTAAGTTAAACCAACAAACACTTTACTGTTTACTGTGCTTAAAAGACAACCGGGTTTTACATTCCTCAGGATGTTAACTTTAACTGTGTGCCCTTATTAGCCTTCCTCTTGATATCGGCGTTAATGAAGGCACGCTGAATATGATGGCATTGTGCATTAATATTCATATTCTTCAGCCACCTCTTAGACACAAGCAAGAGACTAAAGACAGTGAGACGAGACACCATGAAAAAAATGCTTTGAAGTTGTCCTCTTTAGATGCTTATAATGAATCATCGGGATGCAGGATGGATCACTCTGTTTTTAAATCAAACCTATCTTGTCTTACTTTTTGTTGCTGATGCTAATTTGAAAGCTTCTGCTTCTGCATGCAAAAATTACCTGATGGCAGACAGAAATGTGTCATGTAAATAAGGACAATTCTGAATGCATTTTTCCCCGCCGAACGCAAAGCTGAGGATGGAATGTAAAGGTCGTTTGCATATTGTTCAGTATGGTCTGACTTACTTAATTTTATAATTGAGCAGGAGGCATTGCAAGTGAATTGCAAAAATATTGTTGCAAGGCATTTTTATTTTTTCCCAATGAGACATTTCTACCATTCATCTTGCGCTTTTCATTGCCCCCGTTCCCATAGAGATGCCTGGACCTCCTACCAACATCGCCATCTCCAACATCAGCCCACGTTCAGTTACCCTGCAGTTCAAACCGGGCTACGATGGCAAAACATCTATCTCCCGCTGGCTGGTAGAGGCACAGGTAGTTCAGAACAAATTTACGTTGAGGATTTACCTCAAGCTATCACCTTTTTTATTAGCCATCACTGATCTCTCTCTTTCCTTTTCTGCACGTTCAGATCGGTGTTATCGGAGAAAATGAGGAGTGGGTCATGGCCCATCAGTTGGCCAATGAGCCTGATGCACGATCCCTTGAGGTCCTGGGCCTGAACCCCTACACATACTACAGGTTCATCCCATGAGACGTGTTGAAATCTGAGATATACTGGGACATTCTACAGATTTGGTTCAAAGTCAAAGTCAAAAAAAACGTTGTCTTTTCACACAAATATTATATGTATGCAAATTGTATAATATCCAAGGTACACATTTCTAGTAATTGTGCTGTTAATTCTCATATTGTATTTTCAGAAAGTTTTGAAATATCTTTCCTCTCTCCAAATTGTTCACTACCGAAACACAATAATATATAATTTATTAAGAAGGGTTATATTGACCTATTATGGTTTTGTTTACATATTTCTTGCTATTTCATTTAAAAAAAAATTCACATGTTAATCAATTACAAATACAATTTTAACAATTTTTCAATTGTAATTTATGAGATTTACATATTTTATCTTAGTAAACAATTAATCATACTGATAAATTAAAGATTCTTTCAGTTGAATATACATTGAACCTAACACTATTATAACATGTTGTCCTGTCACAACATCACTGTTGCGGTAGTGACAATACTAGTGATACTTTTATGCTAATCAGCACATGGTGAGTTACAACAGTTTTGAACTGTTGTACACACAAAAAAACCCACAATTCTATCGAATAACACCCAAAAAAAAAAAAAAAAAGATGTCACAATCGAAACTTTACCACGTTTCTTTTGAGACTGCTTCGGTAGAGACAATTTTTAGCATCTTTGAGCTAGGCTCAAAAGTTTCAATCAGCACATGGTCAGCTAGCACAGTTCTGAGCAGTTGTACACACATAAAAACTAAACTTTATCAAAAAACACCCCAAAAAAAAAAACAATGATGTCACAACCGAAACTTCACCACGTCTTTGTAGTGACAATTTTCGATACTTTTGAGCCTAGCTCAAAGATGCTAATAAGCACATGGTTAGCTAGCACAGTTCTTAACAGTTATTCACACATAAAAATTCTATTTTATGGAATAACACCCAAAAAAGTTTGCTTAATTGTAGGGAAAAAAAGGTGTTTGGTAGTGACATTCCTTAAAGCTACACAGATTTTCAGACTTTTGAACACATTTACCTCAAAATTATGGGACCCATCTACTTACTATGTAGATATGAGAGAGATGGACGCAGGAATATTTTCCGATTAAAAATGTAGGGGTGTTGTCAAAAACAATCTCAGCCAATGGACTAAAACATTCACTGTTTCGGTAGTGACATGACAACATGGGACACATTCCTTTACATACGTAAAGTTTCATGATTTACAAAGAAAATTTTATTTCTTATGATATTTTTTTAAAAACGTCAATGGAAAAAAAATTGCATTGATTATTTCAATATAATTTTCATGAGTGGGAATTTAGGGGTTAAGGTTCAAAACAGCCACCTCCCAATTGAAAGTACACATAAATTTATATTTATTAAGCTTACTGATATTTTAAATATTATTGTGGGATTCAGTAGATAATAGAAGCATCTTAGTAAACATTTGAATACTTCAGTGATTTTTAAATGTGTTTTTTGGTTGCGGGACCGCAGTTTGCACCGATTCTGTAGAATGGCCCATATGGTGCCTGTAGGCTGCGTTATAACTTGCCGTTTGATTTTAGGTTTCGAATGAGGCAGGTGAATATAGTAGGCACAAGCCCACCCAGCCAGCCATCCAGGAAGATCCAGACCCTACAGGCTCCTCCTGACATTGCCCCAGCCAACATCACTCTCCGCACTGCCAGCGAGACCAGCCTGTGGCTCAGATGGGTGGTACGTATGCATTGCATTCTGGAATGTGATCGATATGCTTAAGAGGAAAAGATGTGTGTTCGTTTTATTTTGAGTAGTCCGGAGATTGCATTTCAACCCATAGGAAAATTTTATTGATCAGTGTTTTCTTGTTCATATAGCTTTGGAGAATTAATATAGGTCCCAGTCTTTTATTTAAGTAGCAACTTATATGTTTCTTATTGCTTCCTATTCCCAATTACTATGGAGAAATTAAAGTCGACACACACACATATGAGACTGTGTTGGAAAGTTTGGTAATTAAATCTTGGAAGAAATTAATGAGAACTGTTGGTATCTCAACTTTCCTTTGGTATCTCCGCAAATTTGAGAACGTTTTTAGACTTTGGGTCTCATTACCCTATACCTACCCGTAAATCTAACCCTATACTTAACTTATCCCATAAAATCAGAGGGAAATGATGGTCATTAACACTGATGTAGAAGCACCTAACCCTGGTTGTAAGCCTAAACTTGACATAAACTGTAAAATTGAGCTGCCATATTGATAAATGAGCTAAATTAATAACTTTTTACAACAGAAATCAATCAACTCTGAACTTACTTAAGCTGGACAATGACACTATTTTCTTTTAAAGCTGCTGTTCCAAATTCATTAATATTAGAAAGAAAACAAATTATTTATTTATTTTTTTTTTTGGAAAATACACACAATTATTAATGAATGAGGCCCATTGTCTCTTCTGAAGAGACATATGTGAGATTTTTGGGGTCTTCTTCTCGGGAGATGCATCAGAAAACAATTGGAAACTTAAGCAGAAGTCTCCATTTTGCATCTCATTGTTTTGGGGGAGATTTCATTTGTGATAAGACGAGTGGTGATAAATATTCTAAGATGCAAAAATTTCTAATCTAAGTTGAAATGTGTCTGTATTCTAGCCACTGCCAGAATGGGAATACAATGGCAATCCAGAGCTGGTGGGCTACCGGGTGCAGTACTCACGGCTGGGCTCAAAGGCCGGGGTCCTGTCCCACATTATTCCTGACAGGCAAGAGAGAGAGTTTACCATTGAGGACCTGGAGGAGTGGACAGAATACGAGGTCAGAGTGCAGTCGTTCAATGGCATCGGGCCAGGACCGTGGAGCCAGCCAGTTCACGGGAGAACGAGAGAGTCAGGTGAGAAATCTGCTGTGCTTTCTTTCCTCCCTCTCTTGTACTTTTGCTCTTTTGCACCTTCTAATGCTTTTACAACAATGCTGAGCATTGAATTAATTATGATGGCTGCCCACAGGAACACTTTATAGCTCAAAGGTTATTCCTTTATTGCCCAGGAGTCTTAATGGAGTTTGCTGTTATGGTTCAACTAACTTTGTATCTCCTAAAATTCTTATGAGAAATAAAAACTGATCAGACATATTTGAGTTTTGATTTCAAACTTTAGCAAATCCAAGTTTGTGAGATTGTAGAGATCTCATCAGAAGCTTTAGAGAGATACTGTACAGTATGTCACTCCCTGGGGTCTTTTCCTCCATTTGCTTTCCATTGCTTAGACCATTAAAAAGTTATTTGTTTCATGCAAGCATTGAAAAAAAGAAAATGTTATTTTCTCATCAGTCAAAATCTCTGTCATTCACAGTTTGATTAACAGCTGGCGGCGCAGTCGGAAAACCGTTTTTACAATTATGTACCGAATTGTAACCAGACTGCATTGACATGCTTTATCTTGTAAATATGTGACAGGTACAATGAATGACAAAATGCACGCTGTTCCCGTTTGAAACTCGGATCGCTCTTACAGTTGTTAATTGTATGTTTTCTCCATTTGTTAGTCCCCTCCAGTGGCCCTGCAAATGTTTCAGCTTTTGCTACCACCTCCAGCAGCATCCTGGTCCGCTGGGGTGACGTGCCAGAGACTGACCGCAATGGATTGATTTTGGGCTATAAGGTACATTGTTAACTGGCTTCCTACTAGATTTCTTGACCTTGAGTTCATTGTAGTTAGTTCATTGAAAAGATGCATCTATTCCTCATTTTAGGTGGTATACAAAGAGAAGGATGCCGAGTCAGCTCTGCGTTTCTGGACGGTGGAGGGAAATACCACTTACAGTGTTCAGCTCACTGGTCTTGGGAAGTATGTGCTTTATGAGATCCAGGTTCTATCCTTCACCCGTATAGGAGATGGCATGCCAAGTTCTCCACCCATCTTTGAGCGCACACTCGATGATGGTGAGAGCCACAATTAACAACCACCATAAGTTATTAATCTTGCTCATGTTGTGCTAGTTACATTTATTTATTTTTTAACAGTGCCTGGGCCTCCAGTCGGGATCCTTTTCCCTGAAGTTAGGACTTCCTCTGTGAGACTGATCTGGCAGCCCCCTGCCCAGCCAAATGGCATCATCCTTGGTAAATTGGGTGCACTCTATATGATTTTTGCAGCCCTTTGCTATTGTTACTTGTCGGACTAAACCATGATCACAGTGTGACCATAGGTAAAATCTATGGCACGCTGGGCCACAGTCTTTCATGTCAGATTGGATTGGTACACCTCACAGCCGAAACTTTTCTCCCAGTCGTCCCATTGACATTTCGTTGGAGCAGTCACACTGCACGATGGTACGAGTTGTCAAAAGTACCGAATTTGGTCCCAAGTCAGTGTTGTAGTACTCGAGACTCGGACTCGTCTCGGACTCGGTCTCGAGACCATATTTTAATGGTCTTGGTCTTGTCATGGACTCGTATGCATTCGGACTCGGAATTGACTCGTACTCAAACATTTTTTTTTTAGGACTCGGACTAATTCCCAAGTCCACTCGAGTTCAATTCAAAATATTTTTCATGATTATTAATGTATGTTAATAAAATATTTCTTTAAATTGATTGACACGCCCAGTGATTGGTGATTTTCTAGTGCGCAACTGCGCATGACAAATTGTAATAAAATTGCTTTTAACACCACCTACTATGTGGCCTTTTTACCCTAAACTGATCATATTTTTTAAACTCTAAGTAAATTCAGTAAAAAAAAAGAAAAAGATTTCTCTAAGTAAATAAAAGTAAATTAGGTAATCAACCCTCACTGGTCTCGGACTCGACTCGGACTCGACTCTCTATGGACTCGGTCTTGACTCGGACTCGACTCTCTCTGGTCTCGGTCTCGACTCGGACTCGCGTGAGGTGGTCTCGACTACAACACTGTCCCAAGTTTTAAAAATGAGACGATACCAGCAGTTCCCACTAGAATTTTGAAACCTTACTAGATGCTAGAGGCTGTTAGTCTTTAGTGTCCTTGTAAGTGCCTTTGCATCCCATCCTGGTAGGCGTTGGTCTGAATCCCATTTAAAGGGGTGCTTGTATGACCAGTTACATGATAACTGTTTCTCTCATCTAGCCTATCAGATTGCTTACCGGAGAAACTCCTCCATTATTACCTCCGCCATCGTCGATGTTCTCAACCCAAGTGCGCGACAGTATACAGCAGCTGGACTGAAACCAGAGAGTGTTTATGTGTTCCGCCTCACAGCCCAGACTCGAAAGGGCTGGGGAGAAGCGGCCGAAGCACTGGTGGTCACTACAGAAAAGAGAGGTACTGCTTAACCTCTCTTTACAAGGTCAGGTGCTGTTTACTGCATGTCATTGATTAAAATGACTCACCTAATCTCCCCTCAGCACGCCCACAGCCCACAAGTCGTCCCGTTGTGCCTCAGGAAGAGGTCATGGCCCGCAGTGTGCTGCTGTCGTGGGAACCAGGCAGCGATGGTCTGTCACCCATCCGATACTACACACTCCAGTACAGAGAGCTGCCCGACAGCAACTGGACTGTCCACTCGGCATCAGTCAACCACGAGGCCACCTCTTACGTCATAGACAGGTAAGCCTGAATTGATCCGGTGTCAAACTTTGAAGGTCATGGAGGACAAAATTGGTAGCACCACAGTAGTCCTACTAAGCTTTTTTCCTGTTTGCAGGCTCAAGCCTTTCACTTCCTACCAGTTCAGAGTGAAAGCCACTAATGATATTGGGGACAGCGAGTACAGCGTGGAGAGCGAGGCAATCACCACTCTACAGGATGGTAGGAGCAACTACGAAACGCTTTAATGCTGTCGAGGCCTGAGATGAATCATAATGTGGGCAAAATTGGATCCAGCCAGTGAAGGGGGAAAACTGCTGGGTTACCTCATGCTCGGCCTTTGGCGTGTAACCAGAACGCTGCTAACAGTTCCACCACTATTAGCTGGATTTCACTCTTGGTTGTTCGACTCTTATCAGGGTCTTTGCAGCTCCGCAATCATTAGCTGAACAAACTGTCTGTTTGTGTTCCATTAGCTCCCGACAAAGCTCCCACAATCCTCTCTGTGACGCCGCACACCACCACATCTGTGCTGGTCCGCTGGAAGGTGAGGGAACATGCGTCTTTATCTTGTTGTTGAATGTTGTGTTTAGAAACAGGAGATAATGACATAATCTGTTCAAACCCATCCAGCCACCCCCCGAGGAGGAGATCAATGGCATTTTGCTTGGTTTTCGAGTACGCTACAGAGAACTGCTTTACGATCGCCTACGCAGCTTCACAGTGCGCACCGTGAACAGCCCACCAGGCAACTGGGCTGAGCTCACAGGTGAGTCTCATATAAACTCACTCAAGTCTAAATTAGTATTTGTCTATCTAGCCCTCTTATCTACAAAAACTTTCCAGTCATGGTATAATATTCACCATGTTATACCATGACTGGAAAGTTTTTGTAGATAAGAGGGCTAGATATTGATTATTATATGATAATTATATCATATAATTGATTATACCTTGATTATTATATTCATGTACCATGGTATTTCTACCATGTATTTTAAGGTACACCTGATAATAAAAATACATTGTACATGATACTTCGAATATCTTGCATTTATATTTTATCAGTTCCCAGACAGCAAACTGACATTGAATCAACGTGGAAACGACGTCTCTCATGACATTGAAACAACGTTGATTTTGCTCATCGAATTAACGTTGAAACAACGTCAAACGCGGCATTCTTCAAAGCTAACCCAGATAGCAAACTGACATTGAATCAACGTGAAAATATGACATCGAAACAACGTTGATCTGACATTGTTTTGCTCATCGAATTAACGTTGAACCAACGTCAGGCGGGTCATTCTTTCAAAACTAACGGAAAATCAACTTGAAATCAACGCGTTGTTTCAACTTTATGAAAGCAAACCAATTTTCAATTTTCATTTAGCTTTGAAGAATGCCGCGTCTGACGTTGGTTTAACGTTAATTCGATGAGCAAAATCAACGTTGTTTCAATGTCATAAGAGACGTCGTTTCCACGTTGATTCAATGTCAGTTTGCTGTCTGGGAAATGAAAGTCGAAAATTGGTTTGCTTTCATAACGTTGAAACAACGTTGATTTCAAGTTGATTTTCCGTTAGTTTTGAAAGAATGACACGTCTGACGTTGGTTCAACGTTAATTCGATGAGCAAAACAATGTCAGATCAACGTTGTTTCGATGTCATGTTTCCACGTTGATTCAATCCCAGATAGCAAACTGACATTGAATCAACGTGGAAATATGACATTGAAACAACGTTGATCTGACATTGTTTTGCTCATCGAATTAACGTTGATCCAACGTCAGATGCGTCATTCTTTCAAAACTAACGGAAAATCAACTTGAAATCAACGCGTTGTTTCAACGTTATGAAAGCAAACCAATTTTCGATTTCATTTAGCTTTGAAGAATGCCGCGTCTGACGTTGGTTCAACGTTAATTCGATGAGCAAATCAACGTTGTTTCAATGTCATGAGAGACGTCGTTTCCACGTTGATTCAATGTCAGTTTGCTGTCTGGGATGTCAGTTTGCTATCTGGGTTCTTACTTTCCCTGAGAATCGAACCCATAACCTTGGTGTCATAAACGCAATACTTTTTTTTACTTTGTTAATGTCCATACAACTTTTAATAAAAACAATAGTGGCATTAAACAAAAAGTAATCAAAAAGTACTTGCGCCACAATCACATGTATGGAGAGATAAGCTAATTTAGCAAAATGCTAACTCATCTGTTTTGTGTTTCGCTGTAACTAAACATTCTATAGTGGCTCGTGTCATTAACATGCATGAAATCCAATGTATGAGGGCTGTGTTAACTGTTTTCTGAGCAGTTTGTTTCTCTCACAAAGTCTGTAGAGCTGCCAGTCTTTCTGCAAGCATGAGCTAATGCGCTAATCCAGCTTTTTTTCCTCCCTCTCTCTTACTTTCTCTTTATCTCTCTCCCTCTTTACCTTTGATCTTGCTCACTGCCGTCCTCTCCCCTCCACTCAACCGTCCTCAGCCCCGTACAGTGTGAGGAACCTGACTGAATCCTCACTTACCCAATACGAGCTGGACAGTAAGTCCTGAGATTCGATCTCGCTCTTTCATCGGTGTTTCTCGTCCTCATTTATATCAGTGTTGGAGAAGCTACTAAAAGTAGTTTAATTGCAGTCAAGCCATCCTATAAACAGTTAGCTAAACCACTAAAATGGCAATGAAGCTATAAAACTTTTTTCTTTCTTTTTTTTTCTTTAATTTAGTCAGGATGCATTAAATTGATCGAAAGCATGTCTGAGCATTTAAAATATTATATTTATTTTCTTATTAATATTCATTCTAAATAGTATTATTTGTGAATATTACTTCATACATGCTTATTAAATTCAATTGCAGCATCATTCATTTTGGTTAGTTACTCCCCAACACTGCTTTCCAGTCATCCACTCCCTCATCCTGCCTAACTCAATCTCTGAACTCCAGTAGCGACTCTTTCTCACACCTCGTTTATTTGCTCACACGAGAGCCCAGTCTCATTTGTCTCTCTTCTCACGTCTCACTGTGCCCATTTCTCTCCACACTGTCATTTGCTTTTCCTCACAACTTCTCACTTCATTGGAACGGGATCATTATGTTTTAGCACCACTTAAGGTTTTATCATGCAATATTGAATAGGCTGTGCACTTTTTTTCCCCCATTGTTCAGATCTGAATAAACACAAGCGCTACGAGATCCGACTGAGCGTGTATAACGCTGTAGGGGAGGGGCCCACCAGCTCGCCACAGGAAGTGTTTGTGGGGGAGGCGGGTAAGGGCACACGTATTCCTCCTTGATGCTCTGTCAATATTATTGATTTCACAGTCTAATAAAACATGCAGTAGTGCTGTCAGTCAGAATAGAGTCTAATAAATCAGTCAGTCTGGTTT